>NW_010424272.1:686-2907 GCF_000710305.1 Buceros rhinoceros silvestris
TTTCCCCCGTGTCCAGGGGCGAGAGCAGTACCTGACATTTAATGCCTGCCAAGTTGCAGCTGCAGGTCTCTGGGTCACAGACCTCCCGGCAGTCACAGCCACAGTCCTCTCGGGACAGGCGGATGTTGTGCAGCTCTCGCTTCTCTTCCTTGTCAATCTTCTTCACCCCTACAGCTTTCAGCAGTGCACGTCTCTTCTTGGCAGGATAGGGCTGGAGGAAGAAGCCATCCTCCAGGTCCACATTGCTGATGTCAATGTCATCATCAGAGATGTCTTCGATGGTGAGCTGGTTAGCCTCCTCCGACTCCTTTGTGCCATTCATGGTTAGCTAAGAGCAAAACATGGGCAAAGCATGAGGGGCCTGTTAGGGACACACAGCCATCAGCACCCCAGGGCAGGAGAAACAAGAAAGGAGAGGTCCGTCCCCATGGTGGTCAACCTCAGGACCAACATCTGTGCTGGAGCCCCCAAAGACGTGATAGACACCTGACATCTGGAGTTCAGTGTTTCTCCATCACTTTTCCGAGGTGGAGAACTGAGGTGAAAATCCCACACAGGAGCCTGCGTGTTTTGGAGACCCACAGCAGGCTTAAGGACTGATGCCCCCAGGTCTCGGAGAGGGTCCTACTAAAAACGGCCATCAAGCAATGACACCCACCTCAGCGACCCAGCCCTGTGCTCCTACTCACTTTCCATTTCAACGCCTCCAACTTCTCCTCTTTTAATTTCTCCTCGAGTTTCTCCCGACGAACGTTTTCCTGCTCCTTTGAAAATTCCGCCAGCGTGAACTGCCGGGAAGAGCTGTGTTTGCTCACCATCCCCAGGGTACAGCCCCCGCGACTAGGCACGCTTGTGAACCCCTGGCAGCGTGGGAAGTAAAACACAGTGACCTGGTCAAACTCCACATTGTTCTTCTTTAGTCGCTTGGATTTCTTCAGGATAGACGTGGCTAAAAATGGGAAAAGTAAGAAAAAAGCACCAAGTCAGTACTGCCATCCTGCAGACAGGACAGAAATATTAAAAACAGGCTGTAAATACTATAGACAGGCAGGACTTGCAATTACTCTCTCCACAGGGACGTGATGGGACGATGTTACAATGTTGCCTGATGGCTTCTGGCGTTTTAGGATCTAACACTTCAAAGGTGGGATGAGAATGGAGAGGAAACTAAGACAAATCCTGATGCATCGCAGCCACTGATGAGATTCACCCTCAGAAGTGGCTGCTGCTTCTCCTTCCCGCTTGACTTCCTCCAGGAAACATACATTTGCTTATTCTTCATGTGCAGCAGAGCATAACAAACAGGCAACGTGTCCGTCTTGCTCTGAACCCAAGCACCCTGCCCCACGTTGAGGAGCTCAGGGTCTGCCCCTGGGATGCTGCAGCACCAACACTCCAGTGCTGCATGGCTCCAGCTTTCGTGGCTGGACAGAAAATACCCCACATGGCTGTTTTTACCGGTACTTCCTTTCACCATCCACTGGGAGGAACTGTGAATCTATAGCTGATTCTCAAGAGACTCATTTGAGAGCAGCTGTAAAGATGTTAATCTTCATGCAGGTGATCCCAGGGTAAACAAGGCAATGCATGACTCTGGTTTATCTTAAACTGCTGAAATATGCTACACACCATTTAAAGCGGAGCCTCTCCACAGAGACCCGGTTCTGCACGTTCGCACGTGCAAACATGCCGATGGAGGTGCACTAATTAGCCAGGGCAGTTTCAGAGTCAATGAGTTTCCACAAACGTAGCTGGCCGTGGAAAGCAAAGAGGAACACCGGGGTACTGGGTTACGGAGCTGCTTTTTCTGCTGCATGAGCACATCAGGATGAGAGTCAGCTACGCACAAATTCAGTGGTGGGGTTGTATAGTCCCACCCTCTGCTGGTGTGCGGATGTCTTGGTTGCCACCATGGAGAATATGGGGGTGGGGAAAAAAAAAAAAAAAAAAAAATCACCCAGAAAGGATATGTGACTCCCCCAGAGCCTGGCTCTTGGGACAGCAGAGCCGCAGGCAGCCCTGCTGCGGGGAGCCAGCCGAAAAGACTGCTGAGAGCCCGAGGGGCTCGGCTGGTTCGGCTGGCCCCGAAGGCCAGGAAGGTGCCAGACCGGACAGTGAGCTGCACCCACGTTTTGTGAGTCTCGCTTGCTGAAGTACAGCATTTCAGTTTCATGTAAATCAAACAAAGCGTTCACCCTGCTGCATTGGCAGCTCCCGCTGC
>NW_010424272.1:3029-3760 GCF_000710305.1 Buceros rhinoceros silvestris
GAGGGTTTCACACCAGGCTCTGCAGCCACTTGGGTGGTTTCTTTGCACCGTGCGTTGCATTTCCATAATAACCTTGACTCAGTCTTCTACACCACCAGCTCTTCATTAAAAGGCGAGTTGACCACCGCCATCATCCACGGGCTGAGCTGCTGCACTTTGGCATTTGCTTCTCTCCCCACACCCCTCCTCTGAAAATATTTTCCCATTTCTGACCCTCTTCCAACTGAGCCAGAGAATACAAAAAGTTCATTGTTTTGTCACAAAACCTGGGAGGACAAGCAAGAATGAGACTCTTTATTATTACAAGACTTCTAAAGCCTTTTCAGACCGCTGCGTGTTTGTGTATGTCTGCTAAGTGGACCTTGACTGCTATATACAGTGGGTGTTCAGTATAATTTACTAGGCTGGACTATTTCTCCTCCATGAAGATGTTTCCCTATTGTATTTTTTTTGTTTTGCCCCCTCACATGGCAGATAAAGGATTTTCATTGCCTTTTGTGTGTTTTCTTAAAAGCTCTCAAAACTGATATTGCTGGGAAAACAGAACAGCATTTATCTGTACTAGCAGCGGAGGCAATGTCAAACGTGTCATGTTCTTTGGCAAAGCACCCGACTTACGTAGGAAATGAGTTCTGAAACGGTAATTACGCTACTGGTTAATCATTTTTTAAAAACAGCGTTACAGGCCTTTGCTGCCTGTTCAGTTTTTGCCTTGGAATACCTCGACAGGG
>NW_010424272.1:3868-8850 GCF_000710305.1 Buceros rhinoceros silvestris
CAGCAGCGCTGGCTTGGAGGCACCTGCATGAATCTGCGACCCAAGTCCTTGGGTTTCTAATCTGGGAAATTTGGACTCCAGCAAAAACATTGTAAAGGAGTGATAACTGCTGGGAGGAAGGGCTGAGGAAGACCATCCTGAGGATGCTGGCTGCTTATAAAAGCCAGATAGATTGGTATAATGACAGGGAGCCGGTGTTACAGCCGCTTCCATCTGTAAAGGTGTGTTCCAAGAGGTTTCTGCACGGTGATGACCCACAACCAGGCTACAAAAGACCCATGCAGAGGTGTGTGTGGTCCCGGGGAAAGGGGCTGCCGGAGATACTCACGGGTGAAGCTGGGCAATAACACAGAGCTGGGCTTGGGCTCTCCATGGGAGCTCTCCTCATCTGACTCCCAGCCTGAGGATGCTGAGGAGGAGACAGGGGAGCAGGAAGAGGAGGAGCAGTAGGTAGTATCATCCCCCAGCTCTTCATACTTCCTTTTCAATACTCCGCTCATGGTGACGCCGTATTTTTCATATAACTGGAAAACAAAGGAGAAAAGCAAAATAAAGCGAGGGAAATACTGGCAGTTTCTGGGGATGAGCAGGATGGCTTTAACCTGCACCAAGGCTTTGCTGAGATGCAGGTGGGAAAGGGGTTAATCCAGGTGTCAGGTAGGACATGTGCTGCTGGGGCTGGTAGGTGGCCAAATCCAGGCTTGGATCAGGTCCAGGTCCACCCGGCCATCCCAAGAAGTGCTCCCCCCAAAACCCACACCCTATACCCTCGCTGTGAACGCCTGTTGGATTTCTCTCCCATTTTACAGTGCTGCAGAAAAACTGACTGTCAGACAACGAACTGCCTGGAACCAATGCGATCGACACCAACGTTATCAAACAATAAGTGTTACATTTTGCTTACTAGTTCTTGTACGTTAACTCCTTACCCAGATCGCCTTCCACACAGTTACCGCTTTATCGTCTAGCTAATTACAGAAATAATACAGCCGGTTTGCAGAGAACAATCTGTTGGCATGATTTACTTGCTACAGCCCCCTGGGGAAACAGACTTATTAAATGAAGCACTGAAATACAAATATATCAACTGTGAAGAACAGCCCTTCTCCTCATGGTGCCTTTCAGAGTCAGTCCCCCATTCAATAAGCTATTCTTGTTTAGGCTGGGCTATGCATCAAGCATAGTAGCAATTAAACACAACGCAGCTAATTAAAAACAAAGGAGCTCTTGCTCCAGTATTACTCCTCCAGTACTTGCCTGGATTCCTAAGTTTCCTGCATGCTTTTTCCCTGCTCATCTTAAAGAAGAAAAATCAAAATAACTTTGTAGCATCTTTTAATCTTTGCTTTTGTAAAGTTTGTGGGGTTTCTGCCTCGTGAAATTGCCCAAAAGCCACACACTTTGCCTACGATAAGCTAATGGACATCAGAGCCCACCTAGGCCAGGCTGCTCTCACACAGACAACAGATCGTTTCTCCTTTCAGAAGCTGGCAAGACGCACCAGATGCCCCTGCTTCTGCAGAAGGCGCTGCCGCCTTGGTTCGAATCCCGTGAGTCATGCCCAAAGCTGAGAACTGGGCTGCTGCTGCAGGAGCGACTGGCTTTGACCCCATCCTGCCGGGCTGTAAGGCACAAACCACAGTGGGAAAGACGCAGCCCACAAACCCCCTCCAGCAAGGAGAGGGAAATACCTCAGCGTTGTGGGGTTCAGTAAACCCAGGGTAACACACAAAATCTAAAGCATCCGTAATGCTTTGATGACACCAGGACATTCAGCCATGGGACGGTGATGGCACAGATACAGGGGTGCCAGACACCCAGTCCCGGTCCTTATCCTCTCCCACCAGCTGAAGCTCCTCTACCAGCCAAATTTGTTCTTGGTAATCATAGCACTTTCTCACCCTCTTTTGTATGTCTGAAGTTAATGTAAGTCTCTGAAAAAGAAAAAAAGAAACCACTAAACCCACCCTCCTGATAGCCTGAGCGAGTGGCACAGGAACCACACGGGCTGCAAATCCTCCTAACGCTGGATGCTCAGTATCTCAAGGACGTCGCGTGGGAGCACAGAGCAGGACCGGAGCACACACGCGGTGCCCCCAGAACCTTGTGCCAGCCCCCATTAATTATGTTTACCAACAGCTTCCTGGGAGATGACCTAAAGGGTCACAAAAATCCCTGGATGAAGCAGTTCCTTGGCCTGAAGAAGTTAATCATTGACTCAATGCGCACCTATGGGTGCTGGGGAGAGGCGAGTGGCTCCATCCCTCCTCCTCCTCACAGCCCCAGAGCAGCAGGTGGTTTTTCCACAGAGGGGTGGTTGGTTTTTGGCCTTAACCCAAAACAGACAGGGAGAAGGTGGATTTGGCGACCTACCAGCCCCAGCAGCACACGTCCTACCTGACACCTGGATTAACCCCTTTCCCACCTGCATCTCGGCAAAGCAAAGCTGGCAGTCAGCCACAACACCCAAACCAGATACCTGGATGCATTTACAAACTCTTTTTTCTCCTGTGCCTTCTGCTCTGTCTCATGTTTGCTTTAAGAAACAACCAGAAGCAAATAAACCCTCCAAATCGATGGATCTGAATGAAAGCCTGGCCTGCAGCCAAAGGTTTGCTCATCCCAGGTGACTCCATCGTCCACTTGGAGAAGCCAAAAACTCTGCAAAAAATCCCACACATGGCTTGAAAGAGCATCAGTTCGTGTGGCAGAGCAATTGCTCGCTGCTCCAAAGGACACCTCCAACATTGCCAGTGAAGGATGCCACTGTCTAGCCAAGGGATGGGAAAACCAGCTCCCCAAAAAGCCTGTAGGACACACGTCCTACACCAAATGCCCTCTGAGATGCCATGTTGACCACATCCAAGCCTTGCAGGAGACACCAGAGGGTGGTGGAGCACCCAAGGCCACACTGTAGAAACAGGGATAACTCCCAGGTCTGGACCAAAAAACACCCTACCCCACACAGCACCTATTTCTACTGGGCTTTACGTGGTCTGTAGGACTGCCAGCCAAGTGAGGTGCAGCCCTCACGCTCAGGTCAGCTGCAAACCCAACCGTGCCTGTCACGAGCTGCTGGTGCTTCCCCTCAAGCCACACAGCAAGAAAAACCACCGCGTTTTCCTCAGGTGAGCTGACCGGGTGAACATGAGCACCAAGGCAGAGCCCAGGCAAGCTGCGGAGAAGATGCTGCATTTTTAGTTATTTGTTTTTACATACTATCATCGCTGATTAGCCACGTCTGGCAGCAGGATGAAGGGAGGCGTCTGCATCTCCCATCTATCAGAACCTGCCGAACGCACAGAAAACCCCACACCTTTGGCATGCTGTCTGATTCCAAACACCTATTGTTTTGTTAATGCAAAGTAGGTGTCATGCAAACATGATTCTAAATTAATGGGAAAAAGCTGATGAACCTGTTGCCCACCAGCCAAAACACATTAATTTTCCCCCCATAACACCTTCCCCCTCTTCCCCGATTTATGGCTGCGATGGTTTCCAGGTGAAGTTTTCAAATCCTTCTCAGGGGCGCTGCGTGATGAGCAGGGCTGCACCCACCGCTGTCAGCTTGTATCTGCCCCAGGAACCTCCTCCAGATGGGGGGCTCGCTGCCAAGGCAAAGGCGAGCCCCTCCTCCCCCCCTCGCCCTGGCCCTTGCAGCACAAGTCACGCCAGCGATTTGGATGGTGCTTTGCAAGCCATGTCACCAAAACTGCTGGCCACTCAGCCGAAAAAGCCCAAAGGCCAGTGCAGACACAGCGAGGATATTTTCACTGCAGCAACTCGGAAAGTAAACTTAAATCCACACTGATGTCTTACAAAGAAGTCACAAAAATGTGCACAGCAGCTTAAAGAAAAAATAAAACATATACCTATGTATCTGTGCTTGCCATTGCAAATCTCTGCAGGCACCACCGAGCGCAGGGTTCTACCACCTTCTCTCTCTCTCTCCTTTTTTTTTTTTTTTTTTTTACATAACCTGAAATAAAATAATCCTATCTTCTTTTAGTTGCCAAAAAAGACATTCTGTTCTTGGCTAAGACTTCTTACTCATCTATTTTACTGAAAACAGCTTTTGGAACAAGTACTTACATAACCTGAAATAAAATAATCCTATCTTCTTTTAGTTGCCAAAAAAGACATTCTGTTCTTGGCTAAGACTTCTTACTCATCTATTTTACTGAAAACAGCTTTTGGAACAAGTACATAATGCAATGGATCAAACCCGCAGGAATTCCTCTCTGGCACCAGAACTCCCACTATCCTGGGAATACTTTCTAACAAATATTTAGCCCAGATGTGCATTCCTTTCTTTTTCTCTCCCTCCTTTCTTTTTTTTTTTTTTTTTTTTTTTTTAAGACTTCTTACTCATCTATTTTACTGAAAACAGCTTTTGGAACAAGTACATAATGCAATGGATCAAACCCGCAGGAATTCCTCTCTGGCACCAGAACTCCCACTATCCTGGGAATACTTTCTAACAAATATTTAGCCCAGATGTGCATTCCTTTCTTTTTCTCTCCCTCCTTTCTTTTTTTTTTTTTTTTTTTTTTTTTTAATTTTTAAAGTTTGGGTGGAGGGAGTGGGTAGGTGGGTGGCTGTTGAGCTGGGGGAAGGGAATTGGATCTGCAAAGTCCCTTTTCTGGTGCTCGGCAAGTCACAGAGTAAAGCCCTAATACACTGGAATGCGAGGAATTAATGTTTGAACTATCCTCCTCTTGGACGCCATCTCATCAGTAAAGATCTCGAGTAATTCAGATTTCAGAAGGTTTGGCATTTGTTTAGCCAAGGGCAGAGGAAGGCAGCTAAACCCCCGTGTCCAGTGGGCCGGTTTGTAAGAGAAGGCACAGAGAGACAGGGCAGCTTGGCTCTGTGCGAAGCGCGTGAAGACGTTTCGGCGTGTCTTTCGGGTGGTGCGTGCACCAGGCAGGCGAACGCGACGCGGAGAGCAAGGCCGAGGAAACTTCACCCACGAATCCCGC
>NW_010424272.1:8992-10904 GCF_000710305.1 Buceros rhinoceros silvestris
GGAAACTTCACCCAGGAATCCCGCGTTTGCTTGTGCCCAGCTGCCCTGGTACCGCGGGAAGACTCCCACAAGCAAGGACAGTCTAAATTTGGGGTTTTCAGTCAGTGGAGCATCCTCAGGAGCGGAAGGATCCCGCTGAAAGCCAGCCGTCTGCTGCAAGGCAGTTGGGATAAGCCCGACCAAGAACAACTCCCCCCACCTCAGCGCAGTGCACTACAAGTATTCATTTCCCACCGATCCTCTGAGCTGGTTTGCCAACTTCACAAGCCCAGCCGTCCACTGGCAGCCCGGGAAGCCATGGTGGCCTCTTCCTGGCACACCGGGGCCGGGCTGGGGTGCCCGGAGCAGGGACTGACTCTGCCGAGTGTGAGTCAGAGCAGCTCCTGCTCCCTCCCCGGAGCCGCAGTGGCTGTGCAGGTCTAGCAGGAGTAAATATTAGTTCAAAAACCACCACCGCATATTTCAGCCAGGTACGGCTCCGAATGCTGCTGGCGGAGCAAACCTGGGGGAGTTTTTGGGGCTGGTGTTTATTTTCACGCCACTGTTTATTGCGGGTCAGGCGACCTTGGTCCAAGTATCACCCAAAGCTGGTGCGGAGCTGAGCTTCCTGCTTAGATATCCTAGATATTTGATGTCCAACAGCAGCAGGGATTCCAGTAACGCTGCTGGGTTACTTAATAATCACCACGCTATCACCACTGATTCATTACTCGCTCATTTAACTATTTTAATTCTTTGCATATTTACTTAAGTGGTTTCCCCAGCGCCGCTGTGACAGCCTCCACGATGACACCACTTCCCAGTTCTGGGGCTGAGCGGGGCCAAGGCGAGCGGGGTCATCCCATGGGGGCCCTCCAAGCGACAGTCCCGTGCGTGTTCCCAGCCGTGCAGGCTGTGCCTTCCAGTTCAGACCAGATTATTTTCACCCAGCTGGGTCTAAGGTTTCATAACCTTGCTCTGGTTAAAAATAGCCTCTGCCTACGATGCAACAGCAAACCCAAAGCACCCCGTGCCGTGAAGCAGGAGCATGAATCAGTCTGAAGCACCACGAGTTTATTCTCCTGCCAGAGGCTGACCAGGCAAAACGCCTTCCCCAAAAGAGCATCAGAAGCATTTACTCCATCTACTAATTTTTGGAAGGCCACAAAGAAAAACCCTTCTCAGATTTTTCTGTCAAGCTCTTATTTCTTGCTGGCAGCTTGAAAGGTAAATAAGAAACATTAGCAAATACATTTAAAGGTTATCTGACATGGCCCAAATGGAAGGAGGTTCTGAGGTACCCGGTGCAGACTGTGCTGTAACAAACATGAAAACAGCCAAGTGTGCTTTGTCTGGAACATCCTCTATTTGATTACACCTCATGAATAATTCACTCCAGGTTTCCATATTTGTCCTCCTGTAGGTACACGCTGTGCGTTACCTTGCCTGCTACACACACGCACGCGTTTCCTGCGCTGAATTATTAAAGGCTCGCCGGGAGCTGCAGAGTCTCTCCACACCGGGAACAAACACACTATCCCGACCAGCTTTTGCCAAGCAAGGTTGGACCAGACGATCCCTGAGGTCCCTTCCAGCCTGGCAGTCTATGATTCCATGACAATAAACTCTTCAACCTTGACCAGCCTCAGCTGCAAACTGCTCAGCAGGGCAAAAACAAAAAAATTCTGGTGGAAAAAAACCCAAACTAAAATAGGGTGATGATTGCTGATGAGTTTGCTGTAACAGATGACAAGACTCTGAGGTCTGTAGATGGCCGGGAAGGTTTTCTCTCCATCCCGCCGAGGCACGGCCATTCCAGGCGTTCGCAGGGCAGGGCTGCTTTAGGAAGGGGCTGGCTCTGTGTCACCCTCTTCCTACAGCAGCATTATGTAACTCAGAGGTGACAGACACTGGCGCGGGGAGGGGGGGCAAG
>NW_010424273.1:0-8974 GCF_000710305.1 Buceros rhinoceros silvestris
AAGGAGACCTTCCGGTGTGCTCTCTGCAACCAGACTTGCCTACCCCACATTGTCCTTTTCAGCCATCAGCGCGCCTGCAGGAAGCGTGGGTAAAGCCCTTCCCAAATCTTCGTCCGCGAAGCCAAGCCATGATGATGATGATGATGATTTATTTGGTGTAAATCTAGAATAAACAATGTTGGTAGCTGTGATAGTGCAAGTAGAACAGAACTTAGCTTTTAAATAGCATGTCTTGTAAAACAAGGGCAAAAGTTATATTGATAAATTGCTAAATTTTTCACTGGAATCTGTATGTGAATCCATATCCAGAAAAGTGAGTGAAATATGGTTTTTAGTTATGTACTTTCAACTGCATGTTGAAAACATATTTAAAAATGTGAGCATTTTAATGAAAGTAGGATGTATTAAAAACATTTCTGACTTACTGACATAGAATATCTCCTTGTCTGTATTGTTTTTCCAAATAATTTCTCTATATTTTTTCCTCTCTTCTCTTTACCTTGTGCTTCACCAACCAGGAAAATGTTACCATTTTCTTGTATGGTTCACACTGAGAGTATTTTCACGAAAATTCCTAGATTAAATTCAGCCCATGAATCCTTCCTCAGTTTCTCTTTGTTATTAATTCCTTAGTTCTTCAGTCAACTTTTGTTCTTCTCCCTCATCTTTGTAAGTTTCAGATCTTTGCCTCTGTCATAAACCAGTTTATACTAATACATGTTTAATAATAATCCCATAAAGTTCTGTACTGCCTCTGTAGGAAGTACACATTGTGTTCTATGCTACCTCTGTCAACTCATAAATCAAGGAAAAAGTAGCTATACTCAGTTCTCTCCTGTTTTGTTCCTCTCATCAGAAATAGTGTAGGGAGGTAATTCTTACAAATTTCTTCTGAGTATTTATTTTTTGAGACATGAAATCCTACTATTGCCCTTACATTAATCTACTGGCAGGAAGCACATATGCAGGCATGATGTTAAGCGTACGCAATATGAGCAAAGCAAAATTTAGAAGAAATCTCGAAAACAGAGGATGAAAGACAACAAAACCAAGAATCCCTCAATATGTCTTCCATTTTGCATTTTAGTAACAGAAATGATCTCTGCACAAGATGCATACAGTGAACTAAAAGCATCTAAATACAATAATTTTGTCCATCAGTTTTTTTTAAGGAGTATTGACCAGAGAATATATTACACCTTGCTTGCTGTTGAACCAAGTTTAAAATAAAACAAAAAGCCTTCCTATAAGAAATTCCATTGGTCATTGAATGTTACATAGTGATTCTGCAATATGTATTAAGATTCAACTAAAGTTTAAGGACATGTTATATCTTTTCATACAGTTGAGACAGCTCAATAAATATACAGATGGTAATTAATTTATTTAAACAAACTTTTAAAATATAAGGCCATATTTGACATATTCCATATATGTCTTTTTAAAATGTCTGCTAGCCATATGCTTCTTTTTAATATTATATATATATATAAATGTAGCGAAGAAACTATGCATATTACTGTTATAATGCTACATCAAGAAACATAGAGTAAATGCATTTTGACCCTTACCTCCTGCCCAAGCCGAGTACTAAAGAATTTGTATAGAGCTTAGTAGCATTTCAGAATGAGTTGAGGTATCAGACACCTGCTTCTTAGGTAATTTTTAACTAAATAGTGTATCTTCAGACTGAACAAAAGTTTAGTACGACTAAGGGCCCATTCCTGCATCCAGTTGAAACCAATGGTACCTTTCATGCAGATTTTATTAGCTTGTCAATCCATTGCCTACTGATATCTCTGAAAATCTTCCCACAGAGTTGAGATGGTTTTTCTGAGGTCTATCTTTGAAATAGGAACAATAAATGGGATAAAAACTGCCTTCGTAGAAGGAAGGTAAAAATGAGAGGAAGTTACAAAGAAAAAAATAATTTCAAATTCACTGAAAGGTACTCTACTATGCTACATTTGTCTTTGTTTCTTTTATACTTGTCATTCTTCCCCTTAAAGTACTAGAGCTATTACAAAACCAGAGTACAAATGTGGTGATACAATTCCCACAGTGCATCAGCATTACTCAATACTCAAATGTGAGTATTTACTCTAAACAAAGAGGGACATTTTGACTACAGGCTGGCCTCTTTCTGCCATCTCTTTATCTATTTGGAAGTTTTGTTTTGTGCATTTGAGAGTGGGCTCTGGATCAAGTATTGCTGTTTGTCTGTATATGCTGTGTCTGTTCATAGATACATATTTTGATTCGGGTACCTTGTAGTAAGTAAGTGTGAATCTTGTCATTCTTGAATCTGTAATCCAGTTGCTGTTTTACTTTCCTAAATCACTTGTTAGTTCTTAAATCAGCTAAGCATTAAAAGCTGCTAAAGTCCAAACTTTTGATTTACCATGTACTAGCAATAAAGTTTGAATTGTTGTCAAATCAAACCATGTTAAACATATTCTTCCATGACAACAGACAAATCCATTAGTAATTCAAGCATTGTTACTGTTAAGGGTCATATGACAATCTATATAATCACTGGTTCATCTAAGCTTGTCCAGCCTGCCAAAGGGAAGGCTTTGGGGACACCTAACAGTAGCCTACCAATACCCATGAGGAGTTTATCAAGAAAGCAGAGACGTGCTCTTTACAGTTACGCATGGTGGGAAGACAAGAAATTATAGGCATATGTTGAAATGAGAGTGTACTGGTTTGAACATGGTGTCAGCCGCGTGGCTGAGTTTCCTTTGTTCAAACTTTTTCCTCTTCCCCCAGCTGCGGCTTTCCCGCGCTTCTGGGGAAGGGAGGCGATATTTCAGACACGTCTCTGCGAAGGAGCACATAAAAAGGGGCGTGTCGAGACACTCGCCAGCACTCTACTCCCCCCGCCTCTTTCTCTGTTTCCCGCTCTGTTCGCGCCACGGCACTTTTCGAATCTCGCACCCTGGGACTGAAGGAACTTTCCATCAGAGAGAGAAAGCATCTGCAGCAGCCTCCATTTTGAGGGGCGTGTCGAGCCACTCGCCAGCACTCTACTCCCCCCGCCTCTTTCTCTGTTTCCCGCTCTGTTCGCGCCACGGCACTTTTCGAATCTCGCACCCTGGGACTGAAGGAACTTTCCATCAGAGAGAGAAAGCATCTGCAGCAGCCTCCATTTTCCCTGAAAGCAGCCTTTGTTCAAACTTTTTCCTCTTCCCCCAGCTGCGGCTTTCCCGCGCTTCTGGGGAAGGGAGGCGATATTTCAGACACGTCTCTGCGAAGGAGCACATAAAAAGGGGCGTGTCGAGACACTCGCCAGCACTCTACTCCCCCCGCCTCTTTCTCTGTTTCCCGCTCTGTTCGCGCCACGGCACTTTTCGAATCTCGCACCCTGGGACTGAAGGAACTTTCCATCAGAGAGAGAAAGCATCTGCAGCAGCCTCCATTTTCCCTGAAAGCAGTAAAAGACTCCTTCTGCGAAGCAGGTAGACCTTTCTGCTTTGCCGATTACTGGCGGCGAGTGGACCTCGGACTAGATGTCACCACTACGCTCCAGTCCCTGCATCATTGTGGACAGAGACCAAGGAGCGAAGGGGAATGCAAAACTGGTTTCTGCAGAATGCGGGGAAACACTACCACCATTCACCTGGAGAAATGGTCAACCATCCGCAATGGGTATCAGGTGGGGCACTGCCCTCGGTAAATCCAGTCCTTTTCCAGTCCCCCCGAAAGAGAGGACTATCGCACGGAAGGTTTGCTTGGGAAAAGTTTTCCTGGACTGAAAACTTTTGTGAGGACACGGACAATTCCTATCTGCCCCCCACTCCCAGTGCAGCGACCATGTGGCAGGTCGGTCCTTTGTAAGCAGGGGACGTGGGTTTGAATGGGACATTTATATTGTATTTGCATATACTTATTGATTTATTTATCAATCTCTCCCTCTAATCTCTCTCTCCCTTTTCCAGTCCTGTTTAACTTTTAAAATGATTTTACCTTTGGGGCATTTCACTATTAAACCTCTTCTGGTCTCACCCCCTTCACATTAAGCCTGTGTCTGTTTTTTTTCCTTTACCCAAACAAAGCCCTGTATTCAAGCCTTAACGAGCTACTAAAGGTCCCTTTGGGTGTGGTATTGCTGGGTTTTGCCTTCCAGCAACACCCTGTCAGTCGCAGCCCTTCGGTGCTAACAGCCGCTTTAGTTTCAAACTGCGACAGAGAGGTTCAGACTGGACAGAAGGAAAAACTGTTTCATCATGAAGACAGTCCAGCATTGTCTCAGACTGCCCACAGAGGTTATGCTGTCTCTGTCCTTTGAAGGTTTCAAGATCCAGCTGAATAAAGGCCCTTGGTCTGGTCTCATATTTGATCCTTAGTAGATCCTGAGAACCTTTACAGCCAGAATTGTCCTATGATCCAGTATTTGGAGTATGATCTATAAAACACTGATTAGAGGGAGATAATAGCACCCCTCAAGCTACTGGCTGTGCTTCTGTTAGTACAGCCCAGCATAGTGTTGGCTTGCTTTGCTGCCAGGGCTCACTGCAGGTGCATGCTCAGCTTGCTGTCTGCCAAAACCCCCATGACTTTTTCAAGAGTTGCTCTCCAGCCAGGCAGTGCCCAGCCTGGCCCCATCACTGCAGGCTTTTTCCCTCTCTAGTGCATGGCTTTGCATTTGTCAAATTTCATTATGTTCCTGTCAGCCCAGTCCTCCAGCCTGTTTAGGTCTCTCTCTTTTGAGAGCACGTGTAGAATCAGTCTCGAGGAGAAAAGACAGCGCAGAAAGAACCATGCCTCGACTATATCACCCAAGGAGACCTTCCGGTGTGCTCTTTGCAACCGGTCTTGCCTATCCCACATTGGCCTTTTCAGCCATCAGCGCGCTTGCAGTAAGCGTGGGTAAAGCCCTTCCCAAATCTTCGTCCGCGAAGCCAAGCCATGGCGGAGTGCATGGCTTTGCATTTGTCAAATTTCTTCATGTTCCTGTCAGCCCAGTCCTCCAGCCTGTCTAGGTCTCTCTGGATGGCAGTCCTGCCCTTAAGCATGTCAATTAGTCCTCTCAGTTTGCATGTCTCACCTGCAGGCTTGAAGAGCATATATTCTTTTGTGTCCTCCAGGTCACTGATAAAAATGTAAGGACAGATCTTTTATCCTTAAAGATGTAAGGGTAGATTTCTGGGTAATGCCACTTGCTATTGGCATCTAGATAGAGAACAGCTCATTAACCACTACGCTCTGAGCCCAACCATCCAACCAGTTACTCACCCCTCTACTTTCCACCCATGCGGTCTGTAACAACCCAAGTTGGATACAGGAATGTTGTGGGAGAAAGTGTAGAATGCCTTGCAAAAGCCAAGATAAGTACTCCTGTTCTCCCGTACACTGTTCTCCTCTCTTCCCTATGTTCAGTCAATTCACCACGGAGGATAGTCAGATTGATCGGTATAGATTTATCCTCAGTAAATGCATGTGGATTATTCTCACATGAACATTCCTGATCACCTTCCTGTGCCTCAAAATGTGTTCTGAGAGGACTCACCCCGGGATACTCCCAGGGGAAAAAGTGAGACTGACTGATCTGTAGCAGTTAGGTAATCCTGTATGTCAGTGTTAAACCAACAGATGTGAATTTAAAAGCTTTCAGTATAATACCTTGATTGCATTAATGAAAGAATAGCTAAAGATTTTGTTAGAATTTAGTATACTGGATTAGAAGCTGATAAAAAATAGTTCAGCTGATTAATGTAATTTTCTCTGGTTTGCCAACAGTCCTTGATTTTCTCAAGTAGCCATATTTGCTCTGTTGCACATTGTCCTTTAGCTACTACAGATTTTATATATATATATATCTTGAGTATCAGTAATGAGAGTGGTAGCAGACCTGCAAATGTATTTCATAAGATTTTTCCCCTCTTCAGCTGTGCAAATAACTACGCCACTCTATGTATCAAGTGTACTGTAGATACCATTCTATGCTATATCCATATCACTACAACAATTAAAGTGATGTAAGCACGATCTAGGAAAGATCTTTCTGACAAAAATGGTTTGATTTCTCTTTGTATCCCCATTACTGATTGCCTGTAAAATTGGTATTTCTGTGAAGGAGCAGTATAGTCCTACTGTATATTGATAATTTCAGATGAATGTACACAAAGTATAGTATTACTGTCTGGAAGACCTTTTTTCGCTATATTCCATTTCCTTCACAAAAGCTTTCATGAAGTGTAAGAATGGCCTAAGTTAGACAAATCCAGTTCTGAGAGGATTCTCTTTTTTCTTTAACAAATTTGGTGCACTATATTCACTCCTGCTAACCATATATTATCAAGGAGATTTTCTTTATATATAGCTTGCTGTTATCTCAGCTGGATTCTCATGGAGTCAGGCTACTTTTCAATAGTTTACACCTGTGACTTTGTACAGTCACGCAGCCACTGAAGTCCGTTTTGGAAGACTGAGCCCTGTTTCTCCCAAAAGCACTGATACAGAATAACTGCAGATGACAGATATTGTTGCAACATGTCAACAGCAAATAAAAAGTATTGGAGACTGAGAACCTGATTTGCTATTAAGCTTCTTGAGTTTGCTGTTTTTTTCTTTGGTGAATGATATCAAAACTTAGGGCACTTTGTACATAATAAATGCTTTTTAAATGAGCAACGTAATTTGTGCTTAGCATCACTAAATACCCAAACACAGATCTAAGAATATAGTATAATAAATTCAATATTTAAAATTCTGACTGTAGATTCTACACATCTGTTATTTTCTTTGCTGTGAGGCAGTGGGCTGTTAAGGAGAAAAAAATCTGCATATGTTAATCTCCTTATGGTAGGAGCTAGATTAAAGGAGGAGCAGATAGAAGCATATACACTTTGGGCAGCATCCTGCTTCTAGAACAGGACACTGCTTTGCATTGAAATCAGAACAAAGCTGCTTACATGAATGTGCTTCTCTCAAACATGTGGATAGCAATATCGCTAAGTATTTTCCAGTAAAAATGATAAAATCCTAACGTTAGCAGCCTTTTAGTTTGACATCTTTTCCACTGATCTTTCACAGCTCAGCTGTACTGAGCTCACTTTGGCCCATGCAAGTGTTGCTGCTTTTGTAAGGCAAATCATATGTTTAATGAAGGTGTTAATTTTCCTGCTTGTGTCACAAGATCTCCAAATGTGACTTGGGAGTTTTAAAGCTACCAGTGTCAATGGAGCTGTCACTCTACACTGCACATGAGCTTGCTGGACGTTTTCCATTTCAATAGGAACTGAAGTTGGACAATGTTCCAATACACAACAGAGGGCATCAGCAAAGGCTCTGCTTAAGTGAGTATATGGAAGTTATGCACAGCATTAAAAAATGATTTTGTGAACAATTTTCGTTTTAGTATGACCTTATCTAACTGAGAGTGCTTGAAAATAAATTTTAAGGCAATATGGTCATTGAAAACCAGTACCCCTCCTCCAAACCACTAGATCAAACATTTTATGGCAAGGTCTATAAAATGTTTGTGTTGTACTGGAATGATTTATCAAAATTAAGTAACTAGTCACCATACTTCAGTGTTTTGATCCATATTTAGTAACTTGAGGCTTAAATACACTGGGACTGAATTCCTTCCTTGGGAGAAAAAGAATCTCTTTACATCAGTGTTTAAAAGGGAAAGCAATATATTAAATATGGGAGACTAAAGCCAAGTACTCGTCATGTGCTACTACAAAGCTGTTGTTTGGAAGGGTATTTATAAAGTTGACTACTGGATCTGAATTTAAAGGCTAATGTGTGTGATACTATACCTCCTAGAATGCATTTTTGCAAAGATACAGAGATTTCTTTGTTTATTTTGTTTTTAGGTGCATAGGAAGAGAGATGACTAGCTATTTTTTTTTTTTAATAGAGAGCGAGCTTATTAAGGAAAATCAAAGCTATATCACACTGAAATTTTAGCTGGGAATGCTTTTATATCACTTACTGTGTGGTATAAATATATATTTATTGCATTGCATAATATAAAAATATATTCTACTTGTATACTTGAAGCCCATCTGTATATTCAAACCCTTTTGTTAAACAAAAAGCTGGAGCGTTAATGAGTTTTGGGAAGGAGGTAATTCAAAACAGTTAAAGGTCTTTTACTATGTTGCATAGAAGCTAGTTTACAGACGTAGGTACCATACAGTCCAAGGAAACCACTTACAGTACACTAGGTAAATTAAAGAAGTCTCTTTTCAGAAGCCAAAAACCTTGATAAACAACATCAGTCTGGCAAGGTTTTACGTGGTTGCTAAAATAAAGAGTATTCCAAAATTTCCAGCACTTGTATGTTATGTGAAAATTAAACCCTTCAAATGCAGATTTCAGGAAGGATGGATGCAGTTACCAACCTCCCCCTAAAAACCCTTGATAAGATGTTTTGTATTTTCATACTTCTGTGGCTTTATTATTACAGAAAATTATCAGCAGTATGCTAAATTTGAGCTAGATTGCCTGAAACACCCTTCAAAGCTGAAGTCCTTTTTAGTGTCGAATACCAACAAAGCAAATTTAGATAGGAATTAATGGTCAGTGTAATTAAGAAAACTATCGAGTTCCCAGATGATGTTCTGAGGCTAATCTGGGAATGGCACCCAAGCCTTGTTGAGGATGCACGTGCTTGTAGTGCTTAGGAATCTTCTGGCCAAGACGAATTGCCACTAAACACCCTGGGAACCCGTCAGTCAAAGTCTGATCGGGTCCCTTGCTCTGTGTCTTAATAAGTGGGAGGCACTGGCACGAAGACATTAATTTTCACGCCATTGCTACTGCTTCCTCCTTTTTTCTTTTCCGAGGAAATCCGCAAATTCCTACGTGTCCCAGCTCTGTTGTTGCTACCTAGAGACAGATTCCCAAACACGTGTTGGAGGAGAGCGGGGCGAACAGGACGTAGTTCCAGCAGTGAAATTCGCGAAGGTCCCCCGGCAGGGACGGTCAAATGGAGGCTCTCGAGCCGGCCACGGCT
>NW_010424274.1:0-1430 GCF_000710305.1 Buceros rhinoceros silvestris
AGGAGGGATCCAATGGCGAGAATGGCTCCCCTCAGAAGGGGAGAGGGGCCTCGGGCAAAAGGAAAAAAGCTCCCCCCAAGAAGAGCCCTTTAAATGGAGTGAGCCAGGAGGGAAAGCAGGTCCAGAGAAACGCTGCCAACGCCAGGGAGAGGGCGAGGATGAGGGTCCTTAGCAAAGCCTTCTCCAGGCTTAAGACCACTCTGCCCTGGGTGCCCCCAGACACCAAGCTTTCCAAACTGGACACCCTGAGGTTGGCCTCCAGCTATATCGCTCACCTGAGGCAGATCCTGGCCAATGACAAGTACGAAAACGGCTACATCCACCCAGTCAACCTGGTAAGTCTCAGCCGCCGGGGCCAGGCACTATGTGCGTGACCATGGGGAGAGGCAGGCGAGGAGCTGGGATGGGGCATGCGTGGGGAGAAATCTTCACTGTGCTTCTCACAGGAAGTCTGGTGCCAGCGGGGTGGCAAGGGGTACTGTGTAAGAGGACAGGTTCCCTGCTGCTCTTCTGCCCTATGCCCTGAGAGCTGAACCTCTGAGACCCCATCCGCTGGTCCTGGTAGTCCCCTCCAGCAGACAGGCAGGGGCCACGCTGGCCATGGACAGGCAGGGACAGGCTTTACTTCCCCAGAAACGCCTGAGAAACCTCAGCAGGTTGATGGCGGCTTTCTACGTGCAATCGGGTGACTGTAGAAATTTGGGTAGAGAAAGATATGTTTTAGGAAAGACCCAAGCCAAGGACCCAGGATTTATTCTTATCCCTTCTCTCTACCCTAATGTTTCCTGCCATAATAGCCCACTCAAGCCCTAGCTTTTTAAAGACAGAGCTTATGAGGCTCTGCACTCGGATTTGCTGGGTCTAGGATGTTTCTCCTACCCGTGTAAACTGGCAAAGGAGAAATAAATACCACTGTGCACTCTCCAGCTGGGGGTGTCTGCCCCAGGCACACTCTGCAAAGCCTTCCTGGGCTGCACTGCATCTCTTCTGCTGCTCCCACACCCCCAGAAAGTTTTCCCAGCAGCCCAGGGTCTCCATTCCCGGCCACCAGACACTCAATTTCCAGTTCTAAAAATACATACAACTGATGTAAACTGAGAGTGGGCGAGATCCGCCCGGGCTCTTTTTAAATATCCAGCCTTTACATTGCCCACACGTGCGCAGCCCACCAGATAAACGGATGGCAGAGAGGATTTGTGAGGACATTTCGTTGGGGTTTGGCTCTGCCTTTTGAGCTCTGGACTCTGGGAGAAGGTACATTACCCGCTGTGTCAGCTGATAAGGGCCCGGGAGATATATTTTTGGCTAAAACGAAAACCCTCAGCACAACGACATGAGAAAAAAAAAAAAGTAAAACAAAACTAATACCCAACCCAGATAAAAAAAACACTTCTCTCCTATCCCCCCACCCCTACCCCGCCCCGGCACAC
>NW_010424275.1:0-606 GCF_000710305.1 Buceros rhinoceros silvestris
GCTTAAGCACCGCCCGAGCCCCGCGCAGTTCGCCGGCTTGGAGCACTCGGGGGGACGACAGCGGAGCATCTCCCCGTGCCGGGGCCGCGGGTCACCGTCGGAACTAGCCCGTGCGCCCGGCTGCTCGGCAGATCCCTGCCACGAATCCATCCACCGAGGAACTCCCGGAGAACCCGCCTGTGCCGGGACACCGGGATCCACGGCCACCGCTGCTCCCGGGACAACAAACCACTAGCCCGGGTGTGGGACACGGAGCTATCTGTGTGATGACCGCTGATAATGGCAAACAAATCAGCAGCTCCGCTCGGCTTCTAACTTACCGGAAATGGTACTCGGGACACCGGGATCCACGGCCACCGCTGCTCCCGGGACAGCAAACCACCAGCCCGGGCGTGGGACACGGAGCTCTCTGTGCGATGACCGACCGCTGATAATGGCAAACAAATCAGCAGCTCCGCTCGGCTTCTACCTTACTAAAAATGTTACTCTTTAACAGCAATATAAAAAATTCCATTTTTCCATGGAATTGGAGGTTGCGATTTTGATCCTACAAAACAATGATCTGGGTTTTTTAAGATGAAAATGAGAGTAATTCCAGTCAAGTGC
>NW_010424276.1:0-264 GCF_000710305.1 Buceros rhinoceros silvestris
AACATTTAGGAGTGAAATTTCAGCCGTGGGAGCAGGGTTCGCTCGGTAACGCGCCCGCAGAGCAAAAATCGCTTTTCCGAGACAGAAAATCGGCACCAAAAGAACCGTGCATGGTTCCTCCTCCCCGCGTCCCGCCGCCCCGGTGGGTTTGACTCACCGCCAGCTGCACCCCGAGGTTGTCGGCCACCTTCTCCAGCAGCTCAGAGGTGGGTTTGTCTTTGCAGAGAAGCACCAGCTCCAGGTCCAGGTCCCCCCTCCGACAGA
>NW_010424276.1:532-913 GCF_000710305.1 Buceros rhinoceros silvestris
GGGCTGGCGCGGTCCTCCCGGCCCCCCCCAAGACACCCAACTCTTCCCCCCCCACCTCATTTCTGCCCGTTTGGGCAGGGAGGCGCCGGGCCCCCTCCTCACCCTCCGTCCTTGCCCTCCTCCTCGCCCGCCGTCTCCATGGTCTCCGTTTCCGGCTGCTCGCCGCCAACCTTCTCCTGCTCGTCGATCCAGTCGGACACGGCTTTGAGCGCCCGCTCTGTGTGCGACACCATGTTCTGCACCGCCTCCAGCTCCTCCTGCGTCGGGTACACGGCCGAGTGCTTGGCCATCACGTGCCGGTCGTCGTTGACGAAGATCCGCATCGGGCGCTGCCGAGGGATTCAGGGACCGGTGAGAGCGGGACGGGACGCGGTTATCCCC
>NW_010424276.1:1103-1447 GCF_000710305.1 Buceros rhinoceros silvestris
CCCCCCGCCGCTTCTCACCATTTTTAACTCTCGGAGCGATGGCCGAGCGCTCCAAAGGTCCTTATTCAGCTCCTCCCACCGAACCGGCGGCACCGGCACCGCGCTGCGCCGTGACCTGGAGGTGACAGGAGAGGGGTTAGTGATGGCGATGGGTCAGCGCGGCCCCACCAGAACCACCGGTGGGGACGGGGACTGGAAGGGTGGGAGCTGGCTCGGGAGAGCCCGGCTGTGCCACCTCCCGCTCGGTTTTATCCCCCTGGCCGTGCAACTCATTTACCGGTCACAAGGCACCACCTCGGACCCCTCCCGACCCCCGTTGCTCCAGTTCCCCTCCGCCTTCGCGG
>NW_010424277.1:0-244 GCF_000710305.1 Buceros rhinoceros silvestris
ACCGAGTGGAGCCGCTGAGGCTGCAGCGCCGGGGAGGGGGGTTTAGGGGGGCTTCTCCTCCCTCTCCTCAGGGAGAAGTGTCCCCAAGGACAATTTTCTCTGTGGTTTTAAAGTCTTTTGGAGAACGAAGCTGCCCCAGAGACGCCCAGCGGCATGAGGGGACCCCCAGGATGCAGCTGGGGGCTGGGGGGGGCACCTCCAGCACTGAAAGTTTTGGGCGGAACCCCTCGCCCAAGGCACCGAC
>NW_010424277.1:516-836 GCF_000710305.1 Buceros rhinoceros silvestris
CCCCCTCCTCCTCCTCCTCAAGTCTCCTCGAGGCCACGCGAGGCCGGCATCGCTCCGACACGTGCGGAACCGCCCGTCCCCTGCGGCACAGGGTCACGATGGGGGGCAAAGCGGGGGGACACATCTCTGACCCTGCACCTTGCTGCCCCGGGAAGGTCCCACCGGCCGTTCTGGGGGTCCCTCTGGGCATCTCGCTCCTCCTCGGGCGCTGCGGCCCCAGCCGGCGCTTCCCGTGTGGGAAGGGGGTTGGAAGGACTCGCTGACCCCCAGTTGGTGACGGTTTCTGCTCTTCCCAACGCAGGGAAGTGCGGAGCGTGCGG
>NW_010424278.1:0-4771 GCF_000710305.1 Buceros rhinoceros silvestris
TGGGTTGTCGCTCCTCTGCCCGCGGCCTCCCTCTCCGGGAGGGCCGGTGCCAGCAGGTTGCTCCTACCCAGGGTGTTTATCTGGAAGGAGCGGTGTTAGATTATGAGCGAAGCCTCCCAGGCAATTTCATGCTTTTGCTGGAGCTGCTTTGCCAGTGTTTGTGTTGGAAGGAAATGGTTTTTCTGCAGAAATAAATTCTGTGTGTGGGGAGGGAGCGGGCATTTGCTTTTCTGGCTGGCTGGGAGAGGGACCCCGCTCGCAGGTGTGATGGCCACCTCTTCACCAGCGGCACAGCTCGGGCTCTCTCTCCTGTAACACCCTGCGGAGGAGGGAGAGCTTCCGAAGGTAACCTGCCACATCCAGATTGTTACCCTGCTCCAAAAATAGACGGTTGTGAGTGTGATGTGATGGCTTGGTGGCAAAATGCGAAAGCAGCTCTCCCTGGGAGGCCGACGGGTTTGCAGTCACCATCTCGGAGCAGAGACCGGCTGGGTCTCTCTCTCATGCTGTGGATGCGTGTTCGGTGTTGGTGGCACCCTCTGGAGCTGACCAAACTGGGGGTCTCCCAGCTGTGGTATCCTGATATAGCAGCTCTTGTGCCACTCTGCGTGGGGATCCGCTCGCTGCTGCGAAGCTACGGTTGTTCAAAGGCTCTTCCCAGGGAGATCTGAGCTCTGTGAAAACTCTGTCCTGGTAAAGATAAGCTGTCGTGCTAAATTCAGCTGGGAATTGTTTCAGAGGCAAAGGTGGAGTCCACGTGCTGGAACACGGCGTTCCCCTTAGCTGCACCTCTGGACTACGCGTTTGTGTTTCTAGTTAGTGAAAAGGAGCCGTGTCCTGCTGTCCCCTGGAAAGCTGGGGGTGGCCCCTGGGTGCAGCGCTCCTGGATCGCAAGGATTGACAGTCTGTTTTCTTCTCCTTTCTCAGTCTCACCCAGTGGTTTGACACAGCCCCGAGCCGGACGTGCCCGCAGTGCAGGATCCAGGTAACACCATCACCTCTGCACACTCTATTTCTATGGCACAGTGCTCTGCTGAACAGCGTCCAGGAGCCAGGGCTGGGCCTGTGGTGGGTGATACAAGGAGAAGGTGCATGGTATGAAACCTTCCAAAGGCTTAGCGGGTGCCCTCCTCTCAGCCACCCATCTGATGGGAGAGGTGGTCTGAGGGTGCCCGGCTGCTGTCTGGGCTGTAGCTCCTCTAGGAAGGCTCTCTGGGCTTCTGCAGCTTTTATTTAGGCTGAGTAAGTGCTGGCGTAACGATAGAAGGGGTGGGAGGGGTCCAGCAGGACGTCCGAGCCGCGGTTCAAGAGCAACCTGCTGCTTGCTGTCACAGTCGTTGCAATCGAGTCCTTGCTCTGCAGCGCTTGGCCCTTAGTTGAGACAAACAAAGGCTGGGGAGGGAAGGAAGGCTGGATGAGCTCTGCTGCTGAGGGGGGAAGCCAAGTTTGGGGATCCAGTGGCTCAATCAGGACCTGAACTTCTTTGAAGTCCTTTGTGTCACCAGCCTTGGTACCGCCAGCAGGGCTTGGTGTGTAGTGGCTGCAGGAGATGTTGCCTCATGCTCAGACGTAGGTTTTTAGCGAGCTGCATCTTGGGCTTGTTCCGTGTTCATGCTTCTTTCTTCCTCTCAAGGTCTTGGCCCTTGTTCCTTCCCCGACTTGTTGATTCCCTCTGTTCTTCACTGCCTCTTACATCTCTGGGTTACCATGGAGTTATCGCGAAATAACATCTTATGTAGCAGTAACTATGCAATTAGCTGGTGTCATGACTGTATATAATACTTAAAACACAAAGCTGTAACTGCATGGGGGAGGTGTGGAGAGCTATCAAATTCAATTACAGCACCTTCTGCCTGCAGAAAGCAGCACGTACTTCTGTCTTAGGATCTGGCATCATGTTAGCTCAGCGTCAGCTGCTCGGGCCTTGGCTGCCAGAGAACAGACTGCGCTTGATTCAGAAATGCTTGAATCTTTCTGCTGCGGCTCAGAGGCTTGGCTGGAGCTGTGCTCCCAGAACTGAGCGGGGGGTCTGCTCCTGTGCTGTGGAGCCAAAGCAGAGCATCGTTGCTAATGGTGTTGGGCACGTGACCTGACTTGCCTTTCATGGCCTTGTGACAAGGTGGTACCTTCTCCCCTTCCATCTGTCTTCCATATCCATTGTGTTTCCACATCTGTGCCCATCAACCTCTTCTGTCTCCTGTGTTTAGGTCAGCAAAAGACACATCATCCATAAGTTGTTCTTTGATGTTGCCCTGGAGGAGCAGGCAGCGCCGGATGCAGAGAGCTTGCAGGTAATTTGACTGGGGGGGGTTCCTTCCGTTGTGTGATGCTTCTCGGAAGTGTGGCCCGGGCTGCCAGTCTTCTGCCAACAACTGCTTCCTGAGCTCGTGCTTGCTGTGTTGCGCTCATGTTTCGGACCTGAAGCACACAATGTTGCCTGCCTGTCTCTTCTCCCTCTCGGTCTTTGCTCGGTCTTGGGTCTGTAAGAGTCTCTATGTGGTGTATTAAGAGTTCCCCTTTGCCAAATCCCGTGTGGTGACTCAAGAAGCCTGCACTGCGCTTCCTTCTGGCTCTCACCTTACCTGGAAACCCCTTGGAGCAGCATCAAATAAAGATCCAACTGCTGCTTCTCCCTTGGGTCTCAAAACCTTGGGAATGAGGCTACAGAGCTTTTCCAAAAGGCAGGAGGAGGAAAATCCCAAATGCCATGTGCTGCTGGTTGTGGCTTGGTTGTGTGTGAGCCCTGCTAACTCCCCCTGGAAAGCAGGGGCTGTTGGAGGCAGTGCCACCTCCTCCCTTCTGTGCAAGTGGGTTTGTTTGCACAGACTGAGGAACTGAGTGGTGATGAAGTTGTGGTTCCCCAAGATAAATTAGGAAAGGGGCTGCCTGAAGCCACACCAGCAGTGGTGGGCAGTGCTGAGGCTGGGTCCGTGCAGGGAGCCTGGCTGGAGCTGGGGTGCTGGGTGACACTGTCCAAGTGCTGTCTTCAGAGTGGGGAGCTGGGGGTGAGACAGGATGAATGCAGAGTGGTGTTCCTCGTTCTCCTCCTTTGCTCGGGGTGGATGAAGCATGGCTCCTTATGTCCTGGAGTTATCCGTTCCAAAAAAAAGTAATCGGTTGACCTTGGTATAATGGGACGCTTGTACCCTTTTCTGTTTAGAATCAGCATGTGCAGCAATTACCATAATTAGCAGTTGCCATGACAATGCTATATGTATATCATATGTTTTTAAAATAAAGCCAGCCAGACTATGTCAGTAGCACTGTCGTTCTCCAAGACTGCTAACAAAGAAACCAAAGGCCAAAGTGTGTGTGTTGAGGAGATGAAAAAGCATCTCTGGGCTCTTGAAGCTGCATGCCCGAGAAGCAAAGCAGTGGCTCGGAGTGGATAAACGCTGCCTTTAGTATGTATTCAGATCAGTTCTCCCAAGTGTAAATAGATGAGTGACTCGGAAATAGGTTGGCTGGAGAAAATTGCCCTAGAAAAGCTTTCTGTTCCCTCTCACTCCCACTCCAGGATCTCAGATGGGGTCCCCCAGCCTTCCTGTCCAGGCAGGCTGGGTGGAAGAACTGCCCAAGGGCGGGGCTGTGGAGCTGCTCCTGCGCGATACACCTGATGGTAACTCGTCGTGCTCCTACAGAGTGTGTTGTGTGGCCGTCAGAACAACATCTAGCCCTGCGTCTGCAGCTCCCCTAATGAGAGCTGAGGCCACTGTCTAATGGGATAGAACCAAATACTTTGTGTAATTAGTGTGCGTGGGCATTTAATGTCCTGTCCAACCACTTAGACTGATGCTGGTTTGTCACCAGTCCCACATGATGTGCTGCCTTGTGTTCTGGAGGACATGGGTGACCATCATGGATGGGATTGCCCCATCTAGACTCTGTCTGTGATGGGGTATCTGGTTCTGGCCTGGGCAGCAGTTCAGCGAAGCAAACATGCAGTGGGCCATCCCCAGACTCTTCAGAGGCTGAGGAAGGAGTTGTTGACATCGTTAGCCAGAAGCAATTGCACCTCAAAAAGCCCCCAAATCCAGGGTTTGTTTCCGTCCGCTGCCTGGCTGTAGAGCAGTACTTGGCTCCGTAATCAACTGGAGCTGCATCTGCGCTGCCTGCAGATGTCCTGAAATGAGCATTTGGCCTCCTGCCACGCAAAGGTTGGACGGGGGTGAGGGAGTGTGATTCAGTGTGCTAGAAAGCAGAGTGCCTAGCTGTGGTCCGCTTGTCGTCTTGGGGAGAGAAACTTGGGATGCTCTTCTGAGAACTCGTCTCATGCACCCAGTTATAAGTGGTTGAATTTCTCTCTCATCATCTGAAACCTCCCCCTGTTGTTGCAGAATTGCCCACATCATCTTTTGGATAGGAACAGTCTTTGCTGCTGTTCCTTACTCTTGCTTCTGCACTGAAATGTTTGCAGTCAGAGCAGTGTGGGGCTGCTACACTTCCCACCACCGGACAGCAGCTTCAGCACCGGAGGGAGGTCAGGTCCCTGGAGTAGCTGCAGACCACAGGCTGAACGCTGCCACATGTCCGAGCATTTCTGGGTGCTGAGCCTGGGTTTATCCTGTAGTGCTCTTAAAGATGCTCCTCAGTGATCAGAACAGCCTCCACGTGGCTGTTTCCAGAGCAGAAGTGTGAGTTTTGGGGTGTAATGCCTTGGAACGTGATGCTTCCAGTTGCTTGTGATATGGGGAGCTGAGAGCTCTTCTTCCAAAGGAGCCTTCAGCTTGTTCAGCTTGGTGGAAAAGAGGTAGGGGGAGGAGGATTCCTG
>NW_010424278.1:4886-10882 GCF_000710305.1 Buceros rhinoceros silvestris
TTCCTGCTGGAGAGGGTTGAAACCTGGGAGGAGAGCTGTCTGTTTGTGGTCAGATATACTCATTTGATCTTGGGAAAATGGGCTCTTATTACTCAGGCAGGCAGAGAGAGGAGAGCTTCTATGAGAGGAGTGAAAATTGGGAGCAGCCTTTAGGAGCTGTGGCAGAGGATGAGGGATTTCAGATTAAGTTGATGAATGAGGTAATGTAACATAGCTGCCCGCAGTAGCCAGCATTTCTTTGCTATCATGCTAATTAGCACATCTTGTGAGGTCACTAATCGTTCCTGGATAGGACTCGGAGGAAGCTACTCCAGAATAGTTCCTGCAGCAGAGTTAACTCCGTCTCAGCCCTCCAGCTCTTGTCCCCCCGGGGGCAAATCCAGTCAGCTCTGCTGGGCTTTGCATTTAGTCCCTTCTGCTTAGCGACCTTTACATCCCCATTCTCCCTCCTGCCTTTATTGTCACCAGCAGAGCTTCGCTCTGGTCCCGTCATTCCGTGGTCACTGGCAGTGCTATTCTCAGCTCAGATTTGCATGTGGTGTTCCGGGTTGCACAGATTTGTGAGCTCTGTTTCAGTACTGTGTTGGCATTTTATTGTGGTTTTATTCCACTGCAGTTCCTGCCTGACTTGTTACGTGCTTTCCTCTGCAGTTCTCTCACACAGCTTTCTAAGTCATCCTCGGTTGACTCGTTCCCGTATATATTTCTCTCTCTCTCTCACTCTGTATTTTTTTAATATATATTATTTATAGATAGCTTCTCTTTGTAACCTGGGTACATTTCCTTTGGTTATTTGCCAGTGTTTGTAAGTCATACCACTTCATTATCTGTAACTTAAGCCATGGATAACTTTGCTCTCTCTTTCTAACACCTTCGTTAAGGATCAGAAACACTGGACCTTGCCCAGGGCCTTGTGGCCCCCAGGAGACGTTAGGCACCCTCAGTTTGGTGTGGACCGCTTTACTGGTGATCTGTTTATGGCCACCCAAGTGGGCTCTTAGCTCATACCAGCATCCCAAACTGCAGCGACTTCAGAGCCTGTCACATTGCTAGCTGGTGCCTTTGGTTCATATGCTCAGTTACCTCTTCAGACATTTGGACGTGGCCTCCTGCCTCCCACCTGCACCTGGCTGAAGTTCGCTTCAGTTCAAAGCAACTCTCGATCCAGTTAGTCTGGCAGCGTCTCTGCCTTATTGCCTTGTTTAGGTAAAACATTATAAAAATGGTTCCTGTCTGATTTCCTGTGTTTCCCTGAGAACCTTCCAAAATTATGCAGCTAAAACAGGATGACTGACAGTGTGAGAAACACAAGGTTGACAAGGCTAAGACAAAACTGGGATCTTCTCTTCTTCCCCTGAAGATTGCCAGTTGGAGGTGCTCTCTGCGTTCCCATGGTGGTACTTGGTGGCTGCTGTTGCAGCTTTCCCCTCCTTAGCACCCGGCTGGTGCAAATGTCCTGCCGAGACACCTCTTGGGTCCTTTAGAGGTCTGGTGATAGCGGCTCTGCAAGGCGTTTCCTAATCAGGTTTTCTGTGTTGTGTTTCAGAATGAACTGGACAAGGTGAAGGCTCATCTCTCTGTGAAAGGTGAGTCCCAGCTGCCTCAGGCAATCAGCAGCCCGTGGTCTGGGGTCCTGGGCTCTGTGCTAGGTGGCTTGCCCAGGCCTGAGGAACCCCTGTGCAGAGCCCACCCCTCTCTGAAGCCGAGGGCACAGTGCAGGCTGCAAACTGTTTCACTGGAGCAGCTTCTTCAGAGCTTTTCATGAGGCGAGACCACCTAAAGCTGTACAAAGATTGTATGACGGAGCCAGAGTCTGCAGCCTGACCCAGCTTTGCTGTAACTGGATTGCTCTCTGCAAGTTTAGAGCCTTATATGCCGTTTTGTTGCCCCTCTTCCTAATCACAAGCTACAAGAGTGCAGCACAGCTGTACCTGGAGCAGGCTATCTGGAAGCAAACCCCTTGGTTTGCTCACTGGGCAGCTCACAGCTGCATATGGCAAAGGCTCGCCCCCTCTGACAGATGAGGGGGTACAAGTGGTGCCCAAGCAGCAGCGAGAAGGCTTTGGATTTGTTTGGCTGTTGCAGTGCCACATGTGTCAGGCGAAGAGCAGACAGGGTTCAGTGTGCGCGCGCTTCCATTTTCCCATCTTTAATTTTAGAGGATGTTTGAGGGAGGCAGGAAAAGCAAAAGCCCTGGAGACTTGTCAATGGGCTTTAAGCATCATCTGTAGGCAGCCTGTCATCAGAACATGAGTCATGAGCAGCAAAAGGAAAATGTCAGTCTGAGTGACAGAAATCCAAAGACACACTAGCAGAAGGGGGAAAAAAACCTTTAAAGAATGCTGGGGGCTCACCCACGCCCTGAGAGTCGTCTTTCCTCTGCCTTCCCTGCGTGCACGAGACAGACATGAATAGCCAGTGGATTGAGGATTCAGTCCTTAGCCCGAGAGCAGAATTGGACGGTCTGCGCAGCTCTATTCTGAGGCCTGTTCTCTTGCCAGCTCGGTTGAGTTTAGTGGCTTGGTAGAGAGCCAGATCTTCTGGGGAAGGTGGCTGGGATTCTTGCTAGGATGTTATCCAAGAAAAACTGCTCGAAGGCCTGCTCATCTTCTCGGCTTCTGGTGAGTAGAGGTTGGATTTGACATTCCCAGTCCTATTCTCTTTTCATATGGGAAATGAGAAGCTCCTTCCCACCTCCTGCTTCCTTTGCTGTGGGCACTCTGCTCTCTGGTGGTTCTTGGGTATAAATTCTTCACTTAAAGACGTGCTCTGTGCTGTGCACTCTAGAGGAGCTGTGCAATTGCCAGTCTCTGATCAGCTCGCAGATGGCTCTAGAGGTGCTGAGCTCCCAGCAGACCCAGCAGGTGCTGTGGGAGGCACTCTGAATGAGCTCAACACCCATTCCTGCAGCACGGGGAGATTTGACTCCTGCCATCTGCCTCTGGGCTGCTGGGAACGGAAGAGGGGGAAGCCCTAACTCTGCTGGTGGGTGTGGAGACCCTGCAAATGCAGAGGAGCCTCTCCAGGCTGTGCTGCCTCTGCTGAGGAAGGGTTATTCAGATCAATGGAGAAAAAACACTTTGCTCAGAAAAATGTTTCCCTAGGCACCCGCTTGCTTCTGCTGGGGTATGTTCTTCTCCTTTCCCAGTCCCACATGGCTCTTTTGCTGTCCAGTTGAGCAGTGGAGCCGTGCTGCGGGTCGTGCTTCCATGGGAGGAGGTGGCACCATCTGAGACTGGCTTGCTTGCAGGGAGAAAGCTTTTAGGAAAAGCACTGACCAGCTCTCCAGTATGGTCAGGCTGGAGCCGTGGGCAGTTTTAGCAAAGACAGAAGATGCTGGGCTGAAGAGTTCACTGTGCTCTCAGCAGGGTTTAGATGGAGGGGTTGCTGCTTTCCCTCACTGCCCAGCTGCTGTCAGCTTTCCCGTAATGCTGGCTGTTCTGGGCCCAGGTCTGCCAGCAGCAGTGCTTGTAGCATTGTGAGTTGTCCTCCCCTTGTCTCGGCAAAACCACTTGACATCTGCTGGTGTTTTCCACCACCTTTCTGCTGGTCAGAAGCCTGTGCTCTGTTCCTGGAATGCCTGTGTGAGGAGGAAGAGCAGGACTCAAAGGCTTTGACCTGCAAAAAGTGGGTGCTTGGGGGAATCTCCTGAAGCTGTCGTGTGTGCTGCAAAGCCCCCCATGCCCAGCGAGAGCTCTGCTTTACTGCCTCTCGCCCTTTGATGTCGGTGCTGCGCTGGGGGCAGGTGCAGCAGCATGGTGACGCAGCAGCTGGGTGGGTCGCTGTACACAGCCGCCCGCCGGCTCCCAAAGGGCTTCCCCACTGCACGCAAGGCTGCATGTGGAGAGGATGGGCTCAGGGCTTGGCTCTCCAGCTCTGCAACAGCTCACTGTGACCCGAACAGTTTTCCCTGTGCAAGCCTGGCTGTGAGAACACGCAAGAGTTAAGATGCATCAGCTTAATGCTAGCAGGGCTGGCACTGGAAAGCTATTAAAGGGAACTTGTTATCTTTAGTAAAGAAAATCTTGAAGCCTGCTGGCACTGGGAGAAGCAATTGCTCAGTGCAGACCTTGGTGCAGACAGCACTTTGGGAAATGGCTCTCTACGAACAGCCAACTCCTGGCAGCCTGGAGGCTGAGACTGTGAGCAGCGTCTGTTTGTTGTGCTCCTGCTGCTGTGGGGCAGCTGAAGTCTGGGTTACTGGGCCGTGACCTTTTCCTTTTCTTTTCCAGAGAAAGAAAAGCGGGAATGCCAGGCCATTGTGGATGGGCTGAGGGACACTCTGGATGTGCGCAATGCCACTATAGAGTCGCTCCAGAAGGTGCTGGGAGAGACAGAGATGCTGTGCTCCTCCCTCAAGGTACCTGTCCCATCCCCAGCAGGACTTCAACACTAACCATCAGACAGTTGATGTTAGTTTTGTAGAAGGCTCTGTTAATAAAGAGATGGTGCTGGTGGGATTTTGGAGCTGGTGCCTCGAGACTCCTATCTCCTTGACATCTGAATGGCAGGAGGGCAGGGGAGCTGGATTTTCATTCTGGTTTGATTAATCTGAAGCGAGGGGCTTGAGGTCCTGAGCATGCTGCAGCTGGGGGTGATTCAGAGGCGGAAGAGCCAGGCCTGTGCCTTGTGTGTGAGTGGCTGCGTGCTCAAGGCAGAGTTGGCCGTGGTGGGGGAGAGATGCCAGCCCAGCCTGGGGGATGCTGAGCCTTGCTAATGAAGTGGCAGCGCTGATGACAAAGGTAGGAGCGTGAACAGAGAGTTGGGAACTAGCCCCAGCACCCCATTGCCAGAACACTGGCTCCCTGCAGGAGAATGTTCTTCCGAAATGGGTTTAGGCCAGGCGGGATTCAAGGAAAATTAGTTTCTGAGTTTGACTGGAGGAGAAATCAAACTGAAATATATGGAGGGGGAGTTGCAAGCTGCAGCTGAGTAGAATTTGATCCAGCTAACTCTCCTGTCTCTGTTCTGTTGCCAGAGCTTTCTTTTGGTTAGGTTAGTAATGTGGTGAAGTCCAGGGATCAAATACTGCTCTTGTGTTGCAGCATGCTGTGACTCAGGGTGTAGTCATGTCCTCTGCCAGGGGGAGAGGGTAAGAGCAGGAGCTGCTTTGCTGGGATCTCTTACAGTGAGCAGGGCAACTGTGCCTTGGTGGCGGGCAGGCTCTGACCTGCCTGCCCCGAGAAGATGGGGCTCAGGCAGGTGGGCTTGTGAGCTGCAGGGTAGGGCTCAGCTGTGCTTCCCAAGATCTCTGCCCCTTGGACTATGGGTCTGACCCAGTAGCCTAAACTGCATCATGTTCCTTGACCTGCAAGGCCAAGTGGCTCAGGGAGGCTTGTAAATGGGTCTTGCTATATGCCACCTGCAGCTGAGCTCTTCCTGAGAGGAGCCTGTCCCAGGGGTGTGCCCGACACTAACAATATAGTATTGTCACAGGGCAGGAGGAGAGACACAGTAAGGAACTAAAGCCAGACAGGCCTTGCTGTGAGCCAGCATGTGAGCCATGCCTGACTGTAGGATTATATCCTGTCCACTCGGGTGTAAAGGCAGCCTGGGTCCAAGCTGTGCCAGAGATGCCCCTAGGGTCCTGGCTGTATCAGTGGCAGGTCACCTCTGATGCTCCCTACTCCTGCAGAAACAATTGTGACAGTGGAAGCTAGTGCCTGCAGCTCAGCTCAACACCTCTGTGCTTGCCTTTCGTGCCATGGCACCTCAGGGGGAGGCTCTGTGGTTATCTTGCCTGTTGCAACACTCTCTGTGTGTGCTTAAGTCCTTTGAATGAAAGCTGGGCAGGGCAGAAGGATTAGGGACCTGGAGGTATCTTTTCAGTGGTGTCAGTGTTTCCCAGCTGAATGCCAAGCACTGTCTTATGCTGCATCATTAAAGATTAAAGCACCAAACTTCTGCAGTGAAAATACAGGCTTAACTGACTATGACGCAGGTCAAACCCACAGGCTGCAGGCCGTTCCTGTCTTCTGCTGGCACTGTCAGCTGCT
>NW_010424278.1:11040-18469 GCF_000710305.1 Buceros rhinoceros silvestris
CAGAATGGCTGAGGCTGGAACTCTGCTCCAGCCTGGCACAAAACACTGCTTTGGGGATCCAAGTATAGAGAGCTCTGCTTAGGAAGAGGTGAAGATGGGCTCTGCTTAAGCAAGAACAACATGTGAGCCTGCAGCTATCCCCTCTGCAAAGTCCCAGCGGTTTTACAGCTTCCCTGGCAGGAAGCAGCTCAAATCCTTTAACTTCTGTGTGGAAGGGAGCTTTACAAGGTGATGGTCTTTGGCCAGGCCTCTCCCTGGGGCCACCACTGTGCTGAAACCTTTTGAAGGTGCCGTGAGGTGGCCAGGCAGACACAAACCCAGACCACACAGATGCCTTGGAACAGTGCTGGTTCAGGCCAGCTTTCCCCATCCTCTGCCACACTGCAGAGCTGTGCTTTCAGCTCAGCTGCGCCTCTCCGTTACTGCTGCTTGCTGCTGGAGAGCCTGGGAAGGGGGAGGCTGCCAGAGCCTGCAGCCTCTCCAGGCAGGTGAGAGGTGCTTGGGTGGGTGTCTTTGGCTGAGGTCGCTCAGAAGAGACCCACTCAGCATCCTGTTTATGCTCCAAGCAGCTGATGGCAGGGAGAATTGGGAGGTGAAAGCAAAGGGATCGGCTGTGCATGCAGGAGGAAGTGCTAGCAAGGGTTGCTTGCTGTGAGCCCCTTTGATTTTGAAAAGCAAACTGTCGCTGTGGACAGGGAACCGTGCAGCCCCACAGACGAACGCTCCCAGCAGAAGGGAGGCTGCGACGCAGTCTCAGCACTAGACTTGTCTTACGATTAGCGCTGAGACCCTGCTGCGCTTGCAAGGAGCGGAGCTGGGGTGCAGCAGGGAGGGAGCTAAACTCCGTAATCCTGGGCTGCTGAGGTGGTGATAGCGTTAAGAGCCAATGCATGCTCCCAGCTGCCCGCAGTGCGCATAAGCCAGGATGTTTCTCTTGACAATCCCTGGAGCCTTCCTAATGGTCTGTGTGTGCTTGCTTCTCTGCAGAAGCAGATGAAATTCCTGGAGCAGCAGCAGGAGGATAACAGAAGCTCAAAGGAGGAGGCCCGCCGTCTGCGCAACAAGCTGAGAACCATGGAGCGGTGAGATGCCAGGCTCTCCCTGGGCCTTGCAGGCTGGGCTATGTGACTCTCCCCTTCTTGGAGAGAGAGGGAGGGGTCCTGTCCCGTGCCTGCTGGAACATCCACCTCCACACGTGGGGTCCTCTCACCCCAGAAGGCTGGAAACTGCTGCATTGCCGGGCTGGCTCTCGCCTGCCTATGCTCTTGCCCCTGTGATGTGTCCTGACGGCCGCTGCTCTCCCTGAACAGCAGCCAGGCAGGGAACTGGGTGCAGACCAGCCTCCTCTATAGTGCTCTGAGTGTGGCTCTGTGCCGTTCCTGTTACCAGCGCATGCTGGGGCAGAATCCCAGCCCAGGACCCGCTCAGCCGCAGGTCTATAGGGCCCAAGAGTGGGGACATCAGCTTTGTGTGCAGTGTGTGCATACAGCTGCCCCGTCTCTGGTCTGGCTGGGTAGCGCTACTCTTCCCTAGCAAAAAGCCCTGCTGTGCTGGGGCAGTTGTCTTTTCCTCCACAGCATCCAGTGCTTGCAGCAGGAGCTCAGGCTGCACCAGCTCCCTGGGGGGAAGCAGGGCTCCAGTCTCTTTCCCAGATCAATTTGTGACTCATGAGCTGAGGGTACTGTGTTTTGGTGCAGGATTGAGCTGTTGCTTCAGAGCCAGCGCCCCGAAGTGGAGGAGATGATCAGAGAGATGGGAGTGGGGCAGGCAGCGGTGGAACAGCTTGCAATCTACTGTGTCTCGCTGAAAAAGTAGGTGCTGTGGGCTTGGCCCAGGAGGCTCGTGCTGTCCTGGGTGTGCCCGTGGAGAACCCACTGCTGGGTACTGGCAGGCATATAGGCTCTGTGGAGCTCTCACCGCCTGCTTGGGCCTCCGCTGGGTTTTGACTGACAGATCCTGGGGACTCAGATTGGAGCCTGTCACACTGAACTGTTACTGTTGTCACTGTAGTGACATGCTTGTCACCATGGGAACTGTCTCCAGAGTTGTCAGTGCACCTCTGAGGTGATGATGATTATTTCCCCCATTCCCCTCTCCCACTGGGGGGAAGCGAGAGGGTGAGCGGCTCTGGTTGTACCCTCTGCTGCAGTGCCCTGTGCAGCTGTGGCCTCGAGCACTCCACAAGGCAGATCTGCAGCGCTGCCCTCCCCTACCTGGTAATCCATCTGGTCCTGCTGGGCACAACCACAGCTTTTTCGGGTCCCTTCTGACGGCAGCTGAATAATTGCAGCTTTGATACAAAGCTGTAATGAGGCAAGTGTCCCTGTGGTGTAATTGGGGATGAATGTGCATGGCCAATAGTGTGAAGTCTCTGAAAAGTCACTTAAAGCAAAGTCCCCTGTTTGCTGCCAGCATGGAGGCTGCTCTGTTGTCTCTGTATTTTCCATTGGCAACTGAAATGTCTCTGGATCTGGCTTCCATTTTGCTGGTGGAAATGTTCAGGCCCTGTTCTCGGGTATCCCGTGCAGACGTTTTTCTGCCCCGTGGTGTAGTGGTACGTTTGACACATGGTTGGTCAGTGTGGTTACACTCAGCTCTGTTCCTCAAAGGGCTTTGTGTCTGCCGGGCTTTCTCTGGTGGCTCTGCAGTTGCAGAATTTCAAATTAAGCACCTTGGCTTCTCTCTGAGAAGTTCTATCTCAATCCACTTGCAAACAGCATAACTTTTCTGGTTGTTTTACAGGGAATATGAAAACTTGAAGGAGGCTCGGAAGACGTCTAGTGAGATGGCAGAGAAGCTGAAGAAGGAGCTGTTTTCTGTCAACAGCAAGGTAAAGGGAGAGTGCAAGTCGCCAGGGTGACATCTGGTCTGTAGATCCCTGTCCCTAAGTGTGGCTCAAGCCCTCTGCAGTGACCCGCTCCCACACTGAGCACTACCTGAGTGGTATGGGTGGTGTGGAAGCGTCAGGCTGGGGTTTCTGGGTCAGGGTGTCTTGCTGTGGTGAGTGAGCAGCTCATGGGCTGTTGGCAGCAGTGCAGTCTCTGGGGACATGGTGAGGCAGCATGTGCAGAGCCAGCCAGAGTTTGGGAGGGAGCCTGGGCTGAAAGGCAGCAGCAGGCAGGTGCTTTGCTGCTTCCGTGGGGTTCTGGAAGCCTCTATGCTGCCGAGTGTGAGCTAGCTCAGCTGCCAGCCCCTCCTGCTGCAGAATTGGGCCCTTAGGAAAGGTGGGAAGGGGTTTGGAGGCAGCACCGGTTGAGCAGAGCTTAACCCTGGCTTGGCACAACCACAGTCACACCCAGCCCTCTGCCTTCAGCCAACTGGATGGGGCCAGGGCTCCTGCTCCTGCCTGGACACAGCACCATGCAGTCCCCAAAGTGCGGCAAGGACATGCAGGTGGCTTTGCACAGAGCCTGCCTAGGCTGCTCCTGGCCTGGCGCAGAGCCTGGAGCTGCTGACACGTCTCTGTTGCTGTACTCCCCCTGCTCCAAGCCTGCCTGGGCTCTGGCTGGGAGTTGCTTTTTGTCAGTTCTGGTAGCAAGTCCCCATGAAAAGTGTGTGTGTGTGGCCTTGCTCTCCAAGGCACAGGTGTTCCCTGGGGCATCCCCGTGTCCAAGCTCACGAAGTGAGAGACTGTAGGTGGATTTGGCCTATTTTTGTTACCCAGCCTTAGCTGTTGTCTCCTCAAATGGAGAAGGCGGTTCTCGGAGTGCTGTGCTGCTCCCCAGGGGAATTAACCCCCTCCGTGAGGTGCCGGCTGCTGGAGTGGGGCTGTTTCTGGCTGAGTTAGTGCTGAACTACAGTCACTGGCTTGCGTCAGGAGGATGCGAGTCAGTGCTCTTTGGGTCTCCGGGCTCGGCTGACAGAGAGCTGACTGTACCGACACTTTGTGGGCTGGCCCGGACTCCCAAACCCACCAAAGTCTCTGATGTGGTAGTGGGCCCTCTCTCGACCCCTGCTTGTGGCATGCTTCCTTGTTGAATCAGGCTTGTCCGTGGGCCAGTACTGCTGATGCACAGCCATCCTCCAGCCTGTGGTTTGGAATTCCTGTGCTTTGGTGCGTCCAAAGTCCTGCAGGAATTCAGAATGCAGCCACCACACGTTAGAGCAAGGAAACGCTGTCACCATCAGGCATAAATGCTCAGAAACGCTGTAGGAAGGTTTGTGTTGGACAAGCAGCCCTGGAGATCCCTCTGCAGGCAGCTTGAGGAAATGGCCAGGCATTTGGCTCCTCTGATACAGGAGAGATTGGCCAGACAGGAAAACTGAGCCCTGAAACAGGGGAGAGTAGCATGTGCTACTCTCACGGGGTGATCACCCACGTGTGGTAGCTGACACTCTGCTCTTTGGGGGGCTTGTTCTTCAGCTCCAGAAGACGGCTTCAGAGTTGGAGAAGACAGAGGAGGAGTTAAAAAGCACCCAAAAGGATCTGAAGAATGCAGACAAGGAGATCTTGGTGAGAATATCGTTCCCTGGTCTGCAGTAACTGGCAGCTGGCCATGGCCTGCAGCTGCAAAGCCAGGAGTTATACTGGTTTTGCTCTGTGGTGAGGTTACCAGCCCACCTTACCTCTCTTATGTGCTCCACATCTGAGCTCTGCCTCATGCCGATTTATGGAAAAGGGGCAAAGTATCTGCTTCTAAATCTTTCCCTTATCTCACTCTCTGCTTTCCCTTTTCCCTCCAGAGTTTGAAGAAGAAGATAGACATCCTGCAGGATACTCTGAAGGTCCCGTCTGTAACCAGAGAGACAATCAGTCGACTGGTCTTGGAAAGGTTGGTGAAGCGCGGCCTCAGATACAGGCCAAGGATGGAGATGGCAGGTCCAGAGGAAGAGCTGACAGTTTAACTAGCTGGGTAGGCTAGTTCATGTGCCAGTCTGGCAGGCGTCGCGGTAGCACAGTCATTTTGCATCTTGTATCCCGTTTTGGTCTTTTGCTTGTTGCTGACAAGGTGGGTTTTTTTGGTTTACCTGCAGAGAGTGTGTGTTTTGGAGGGTTTGGCTCAGGATGGGATGGCAGAACCAGCCAGGTTTTGACAAGCTGTTTGTCACTATGTCCTGCCAGGGAAAAACCCCCAAAGCTGCTCTTCTGGTTGCCTCGGAGCTGGCCTTCCAGTGAGCATGCCCTGGTGTATGGCGACCGCAGATGTTAGCCAGGCAGAGGGACCTAACCTGAAAACTGGCCCCTTCTGCATCGTTATCAAGCCCTTTCCTGTGAGGAGCCTGTGCTGTTAGCCCCGCGCAGCAAGCTAGGCTGTGTACGCAGGGCAGCCGTGTGCCACTGTGTTTCCCTGGGCTCTGGGTGCTGCTGTTTGAGGGTGAACAGCAGTTTGGGACATTGACTATAAACTCTGGGGTTTGGATTGTCCTTGCTGTAACTCTCAAGCAGACTGGGGCTCTCATCCTGGTCCCACTGCGGTCTAACAGCTGAGTCGTGCAGCTCTGTCTTCGTTTCATCTGCCGGGGGGCGGGCAGTGGCCTCCTGTCAGTGTCACTTTCATGGCCTTGCAGCCCCACTCCCGTGGAACTGCGGCACCCGAAGCTCCACCGCCCGGCCCACAGTGATGAGATCAACCTAGATGCTACTTTTGATGTGGACACTCCTGAACACCAGCCCTGCAGATCTCTCTGCAGCCCTGCAAAAAGGCAGAAGCTAGATAAAAAGCTGTGAGTTTTTCCTCCTCTTTCTTCTTCTAAAGGAGATCAAAGTCTCACTTCTTTGGAAGTGTTGTGTGAGATGTGATAGCTCCAACTGCCTGATGTAGTGCTGCAAGTTTCGTCATTTGCTTGGCCTTGTCTGTCCTTGCCAGCTCCACTTGAATAATAAATCTCTGCTGATTTGCTCCTTGGGCTTCTTACAGGCCTCCTGTGGTAAATCTGGCAAAGAAGAAAGTTCTGAAGGAAACAGTGGAGGTAAAAGGACTAGTCTCGATTTGCTGTATCGCCGCTTTGATTCTGCTGTTAATAAGCTTGGGATAAAGGACCCATTTTCTCCACGCAGGAGATGCTGTGACCGTAGACCGGCCCATCTATAGAACTACAACACATGATCCAAAGTGCTTTGCCTGGCAGTCTCCTAGAAATGCTGTACTGCTGCCCCAGGCCTCCCGGAAAGGGGCAGGGGCGGGAGGCTGGGGACCCATGCGCTTCTTACCGATTATCCTGCCTCAGACGCGCTTGGCAAACACAGCATGGGGCTGCCCCGAGGGCTGTGGGGTCAGCTAAGGGGGCCGTTCTCCCAGCCTTGCTGGGTGCAGTGTCCTGCTTCCCGGGCACCGTTCTGCACGAGTGCTGGTGGGAGGCTTGGAGGTGCTGTTCTTTGGCCTGACGTGTGGTACAGCCATTACCTAAATAGCTGTCTGCATTATTAGTGCTCCCTGTATGTGGCCTAAATTCAGCAGATCCTGCTGGTTAAAGGGCTTTTCTCATTGTTTTGTGGGACAGAACTGGGCAGATGATCTGGAGGATGATGCTCTTAAAGGACTCGTGCCAACATTCATCAGGAACTCTGTTCTCTCTAAGAAGCCATCTTCGGGTAGCTTGCTGGGTCCCCACAAGAACACAGGCACTGTAAGTACGACTGTCCGGTGGGTCAGCTTCACACCTCTGTCCTGAAGTGACCCCACAGGAGGAAGCGAATGAGGCTCTTACCTTGCCACATACAGGCTGTGGAAAATAAATCTTGGAGCACGACCTGGCTGCTTCCCAGTCCTGCAGAGCTCCAGGGATGACAGATGCTCCTTCCCTTCCTGGCAGCAGGCTAAATGGCTCTCTGTGTCCTGCTCCTCCATCTCCTTGGAGCTTTGGGTGTTTTCCTCAGTCTCAGTTACAAAATCCTAAGCCTTGCTGTTGCTTGGAGGGCTCAGCTTACTTCAGAAAGTGCCCGGGATACCCAAACTTTACTAACGCCCTTGGGTCTGTCCTTTCCAAAGGTGTGGGCTTAGCACAAGCACTGAGAGTTCCTAGGTGTTTGTGACCCCTCCCCAGCTGTGGCCTGCAGGGCTCCCCCTGCCCTGTAACCAGCACAGGGAGAGGCAGCTGAGGCTCTGTGCTGCTGCCCCAGGCTCATTTCTTTTCCTCTTCTAGGTGAGGATGGGGTACGATGGCTTGGGAGGCAGAACAAAGTTCATACAGCCTGTATCCTTTCTCGCAGCTCACATGGCAGCAGGGATGCTGTGGGGACCTGATCTCTGATCCTCCTCTCTGGTCTCAGCTGTCCTGGGGAGTCTTGTTCCCCAGTCAACCAGAAATGGGCTGGGATCCTGAAGGAACCATCAGATTTTGCTCTGTCTGACTCTGAACAAGGCAAAGGACCTGAAGATTCAAGGACTGAAACTCGCTGAGAGTGTTATCAGCGGCAGCTCATGCAGAGGAGCGTATTGGCTAGAAATCAGTGCTGTGTGCAGGGCCTGCCTGTGCCCGTGGGTGGGAT
>NW_010424278.1:18658-19654 GCF_000710305.1 Buceros rhinoceros silvestris
AGGGCACTGCTGCTCTGCCGCATCTGTCCTGGTGGGCAGCTGTGCTGACCTCACCCAGCACAGCAGGCACTGCTCCGGCTCCCACGCCACGCAGGAGCGGTGTCCCCTCCCATGCGTGGGCTGCCCCTCGCCTGCCTCCCCCAGGCGGTGCTGTCGGGGGGGTGTGGTGCACCTACGGCTCTGACACCGCTCTAGCTCCTGGTGTGCTGGTTTTGAGAGGGTGTTTGCTCTCTCTGGAAAACGAGGAGGCTGAAGCAGAGAAGCGATCAGCTGGAGGGTATGACCTGCGGGGAAGCCTTGAGCTGCTGCTCCTGTGGCCTCACTTTGCAGGGTGGAGGTACCTGATGGCAGGGAGATGCTTGAGCAGATCTCTGGGGCCAGATGTGCCCATGCTGCTGGCCCGAGGTGAGCAGTGAAGGTGGGCGGCTGTCCCAGCAGTGCCTGTCTCACGTGGCCGATGGAGGAGCAGCTCCCTTCCCCGAGCCTGTGTGCTGTGGGTGTGCTGCTCTGTGTAACCCTGCAGCTCTGCCAGCATGGCTTGCATCGCTCCGGGTGCTGCAGCGACTTGTCGAGACCTTTGACAAGTGGTGAGGTTTGGGTTCTGCCACGTCTGTATCTCTGAAGGTTTGTGTGATGCCACGTGGGTGCAAAGGGACTTGCTGCTCGAAGGGCTTTTCACTTGGGGTGTTCGTGCCTTGGAGGCTGCAGGCTCTGGCTGCTGTGCCTGTTCCTGTGCCATGTCCTGGCTCCAAAAGGGCTGTGGTTCGGACTAGTCCACAGCAGGTGCTGGATCACTCATGTCCCCAGGGCCTCGGTCTGTTCTTTCCTTGACAGTTTTACCTCCAGACAAACCTGACGGAAATCCGTCCGTTAACAGTGAGGAGCAAGAAGAAGAATGTCTCCAGGCCAGCGTCTGCAGCTCCCTTCGCATCTTCCTCCGGCAGCAGCCAGGCCAGGCTGGACAGTTTCCTGCAGTGAGAGCCGGGGAGCGGCTGG
>NW_010424278.1:19735-20947 GCF_000710305.1 Buceros rhinoceros silvestris
GGCCGGGCTGGACGGTTTCCTGCAGGGAGGGCGGGGGAGCGGCTGGGCAGGGCGGCCACAGGGCAGAGCGCCTGACGCAGAGCGTTGGGCAGCCGTGGCGGTGCGGGGGCTGTTTGCAGAGCACTGATGCAGCGCTGAGGGTGAGACGAGCTGACCTGGGGAGAATCCTGGCCTGGCAGCAAGGCCACAGCGGACCAAGCCTCTGGCTAATGCCGGGACTAATCTACCCCCCCTCATTTTACCCCTCCCGCCTCCTATTTTCATGCAGAATAAAGAGGGTTTTCTCATCTCCTGGCCTCTTCTGCTCTCTGTGGTTGCTGCTGCTGTGGGCGCTCTGATGTCAGGCGGGACTGCGCTTCCTGGGTGCAGCTGCAAGGAGGAGGGACCGGGGCCAGCTCTCAGCCTGGTGGCAATGGTTTCCAAAGCTTTTCCTGGAGGCAGGAGTGTCCATGGCCGCCCTGCCCTGCGGTTGTGAGAGCGGCTGGTTGAATGCCCTCCCTCTGCCGCAGGCCTGGGTGGCCTGAGGAGACCCTCAGACCAGCCCAGGGGACATTCTGCCTTGCCCCGGCTTGGGCCGTGACAGCCACCACATTTTTGCAGGCTTGGCACTGAAATCCCTGACTTGGGGGTGACCCTCTGCCCTGCTTGGAAATGGGGACCTTGTGCTGATATGACCTCCGTTCTTGGCACTTGTTTGTGTGAATTTCTGGGGTTTTTAAATGAGTCTGTAGGAGTTTGTTCTTTTGTGGCTGCTCTGCCTGGTGCCTTTGAGCATTTGGAAGGGCCTGAAGAAGTGCTGGAGGACGGCTCCCTTCAGCAGAGGGGGAAAGTGATGGGGCTGAGCCTATCTGGGGTTCCTCAGCCTGGAGACATGGGGCAGGAGGTCCCATGTCACCAAGAGCAGACTCGGTGAGGTACCTTGATACAGAACTGTGTGCTGTACAGGTCTGTGGTGTTTCCCACCTGGAACGCTCAGAGCCTGGGCTGGCTGTAAACATGTCTGTAGAGAATAAACTCTAGCACTGCACACACTGCCGCACACACCCGGCTTCTGAGCAGGTCCCTCCCTGTGGCAGCTCGGTGACGGATGTGCCTGACCCCTCCGCAACCTTTGGTCGCAGCTCTCAGGAGACCAGCCCCGGGCGCAGGGGTGGGCTGCGGTGGGGTGAAGCTGTGCTGATCCCCAGGGCGGACAGCAAAGCCACAGGGCAA
>NW_010424278.1:21094-21418 GCF_000710305.1 Buceros rhinoceros silvestris
TCAGCAGAGCGGGTTCTGCAGCAGCATCTCTGGCCTGGGGGAAGCTCAGGGTTAGGTCAGGAGCCCGCCTGAAGAAGGTGGCGGTGAAGGTCGGGGTGTGTGGCTTCCGTGCTGGGCTGCTGAAGAGCTGCTGCTGTGCCAGCACCCAGGAGGGTAGAGCGGGTCCCAGCCTGCAGTGGTGGGTGGAGAAGGGCTTTGGGGGGTGGCCTGCTCTAGCCCTGGTGGCCCCAGGGCCACCCTGCTGGCAGAGCTCAGCCCCACGGGCTGCGTGGCACAGCGTCCCCTCCAGCAGGGACAGCAGTGCCTGCGTGGGCTGGCGCCGTT
>NW_010424279.1:0-405 GCF_000710305.1 Buceros rhinoceros silvestris
CTTTGCTGGCGACTTCAGGCAGCAAAGAGCTGCCTGAACGCCGCGCCAGCGTCCCTCAGGGTCACGCTGAGCTACAGCGTCACTCCAGCCCTGGGAGCCGCCTCCCACCCCCTCCCCGAGGACCCTGCCTGCCCAGCAGGCACCGTGCCCCGACTCCCTGGCCGATCCCAAGAGCATCTTCACTGTCTTTTTCCCTCTGGCCTATTTCCTCGACCGCAAGGTGGGGGTGTCAGTGCTGTGGATCGGCCTGGTGTCAGAGTGGCTCAACGTGATCCTCAAATGGTGAGGGGTGAGGCGGGCAGCACAGGGTCCCTGTCACACCCGGTGACACCCTGAGGGCTGAGCGGCAGCATGGTCATAGCGGCAGAAACGTGGCCACCGGCCCCGCTCAGCAGGCAGAGGCGT
>NW_010424280.1:0-4996 GCF_000710305.1 Buceros rhinoceros silvestris
GGTTCCTCCATGTTGAACCCAGGACAGGCATCTACTACCTCTCTGGGCAACCTGGACCAGTGCTTCACCACCCTCAGCATAAAAAATATCTTCCTTCTATCTAGTCTAAATGTCCCTTCTTTTAGTTCAAAACCATTACCGTTTGTCCTGTGGCAACAGGCCTTGCTGAAAATTTGTCCACATCTTTCTTATAGGCACCCTTTAAGTACTGGAAGGCTGCAGTAAGATCCCCTGAGAGACTTCTGTTCTCCAAGCTCAGTAAACCCCTGTGGCAACAGGCCTTGCTGAAAATTTGTCCACATCTTTCTTATAGGCACCCTTTAAGTACTGGAAGGCTGCAGTAAGATCCCCTGAGAGCCTTCTGTTCTCCAAGCTCAGCAACCCCAACTCTCTCAGCCTGTCTTCATAGGAGAAGTGTTTCATCCCTCTGATCATTTTGGGGGCCCTCCTCTGGACCCTCTGCAACAAGGTCATTCTTTCCTGTGCTGAGGACTCCGGAAGTGGTTGTAGCACTCCAGGTGGGGTCCCACCAGAGCAGAGTAGAGGGACAGAATCACCTCCCTCAACCTGCTGGCCACGATTGTTTTGATGCAGCCCAGTATACGGCTGGTTTTCTGGGCTGTGAGTGCACATTGTTGGCTCATGTCTTTCATCCACCAGTACCCCAAAGTCGCCCTCTTCAGGGCCACTCTCTATCCATTCATCCCCCAGGCTGCGTTGATACCAAGGATTGCCTCAACTCAGGCGTAGGACCTTGCACTTGGCCTTGTTGAACATCATGAGGTTCACGTGGGCCTGCTTCTTCAGCTTGTCCAGGGCCCTCTGGACGGCATCCCTTCCTGGCATGTGAACTGCACCACTTCAGCTTGGTGTCATCTCCAAACTTGCCGAGGGTGCACTCAAACCCACTATGTCATTGGTGAAGATATTAAACAGCACGGGTCCCCATACAGACCCCTGAGGGACACCACTTGTCCCTGATCTCCATCTGGACATCAAGCTGTGGACCACCACCCTCTGGATGTGACAACCCAAACAATTCATTATCCAGTGAACAGTCCACCCATCAAATTCATATGTCTCCAATTTAGAGAGAAGGATGTTGTGGGGGACCATGTCAGAGGCTTTACAGAAGTCCAGATAGATGACATCCACAGCTCTTTCGTTGTTCACTAATGTATATATTTTATGAATGTTTATTTTAAAAGAAAAAGACAACTCCTGGCAAACAGAGACATTTTAGTTTAGTCACTGCAATAAAAGAAAGAAATATCCTACAAAAAACAAAAAGTAAACAAAAATAAATAAAATCTGTTCAAACAGTTGAACATATATTTATTATTTTACAGAGAAATTGAGATGGATTATGGGATTTCACATAAGATACACTAGATCTGGGGCTGTGGTTTATGCTATTGATTGTATTGTAATATCTTGCATTTTACTATTAAATATATGATTGAAAGTAACACTGTGGTAGTTAATAGTTCTGTAGTGATTTATCAGATGTCTATATAGTGCTCATCAATCTTAAAATTGTACTAGTAACTTAATGATTAGTAGCTACATAAAAATTAATGGCTCTAATAATAGCATTGAATGTTATCAAAAAGTAGGTCAGTTGCAGTATGTGTGTAAGTTTGTGTATATTCTCTTTTATTTTCTTTACATCTTTTGAAAATGTCTGTTAATGTAGAGCTTAAAGACCTCGTGCAGGTCATCAGTTGCTACAGGTCTATACAGCTTTCCATAATCTGTAGTGCTAAAAGCGTAACAATGCTTCAAAGGATTTAAACTTTTGAGTGTTTAACAGGAAATGCATGGAAGGTTTAGTGACGCCTGGTTTTTAACATATCCTCTTGAGACAAAGATACCAAAACAACTCCTCTTTATGCAGCCTTATGTTTGAGTCCTCCTGAAACTGCAAAAATGAAAACACAGTTCTGCAGACATTTAATATGTCTATACCTCCCTATACAAAACCTGTGAGAAGGTACACAAACAGGTTCATAGGAAATGCTTGATTTGGCAGTTTTAGAATTGCGACTATTTTTCTAGAGTCTCTATTTTCCTTTTGTGCGGTAATTTTTTGTCCCCTTGGTAATACCTTTTGCAACACAACAGTATCTTTCCCCAAAAGATTCCAGTTTAGCTAGAGAATAGATTCTGTTTAAACGTTAGTTCAGTTTTTTCAACGCAGAGCAGACACAATGATATCAGCAACCTCTGATAGTTATTGGAAGTAATTTCTGTGGGTGAGACTATCCAAGGACTAATTAAACTACAGAGAAAGAAGCAGAAAGTGGAGAGGAACTGTTCAGTGAAAGCGGGTTTGGTTGGACTAGACAGAGGTGAGAGAAGGAGATTTAGGTTGAAAAGAGGGGAAAATGTGAAACAGGAAGTTTACTCTTTGTAGGAGTACATGGCTATCTTGCCAGTAGAGTGAAGATGTAGAAGGGTGAATTCTTCACTCAGCGTGTTAAATTTTGAGCAATATAAGATTTTCAGAGGCTTATAAATTGGCCATATTTAAATAGCTTTTTGCATACAACCATTCATAAGCCAGATTTACATTGTCACTCTGAAACATAGTAACTAAATAGTTTTTTTAAAGAATGACTGAGTATGGAAAATAATTTCTTTTCCCCACCACTGTTCTAAAATTGAATTTTATTAATTTTTAAGGGTGAATTTAGTGTATGGCAGATATTCAACAATAACTACTGTGGCTCAAACTTTTGCCATATATTTTTGGTGGTTTTTTTTTTTTCAAATAATGGAGAATGCAAGGTCCATCTTGCTATATGCAGCGCTACAGCTACCAGCCATAATTACATAAGTACACAAACAGACACTTCACTTTCTTCAGAAATTTCCAACAATTAAGCCCTATAAATACTGAACTAAAAGTAAATCAGAAAACCCTGGGTTGATCTGCCTAGCTTAAAACCTTTACTTCTATAAATAAGGCTTGCTGTGTGATCAGAATGCACCTCAGATGCATTCTGATTCAGAAGAAAGTCTCTGAGCCACAACATTTTCAGTGAGGCCTCACTTCTTCCCTTTTTTCAAATAGGCTGTGAGAGATGCATTGACCTTAAATGAATAGATTTTAAGAAACATTAAAATGAAAACACCAATACTAAGACTCTCAAAGTTAGTTTTACTTTGTAATAAAACGTAAGACATAGGACTACCTCAATGTCATATAAATCCTTCGCTGTAATCTTTTTCTGAGTTAATCAGATAAATATGTAGTATTAGAGTTAATGTTTGTTTAGGATATTTGACATATCATTTTAGGGTTATAAGAGGTTTTTGTCTGTCTGCACTCTGGGAAGACTAACAAGCAACAAGAAAATCCTCTGTTATTAATCTTATTGCACAAGTAAACAAAGATTGAGTTAATCCTGCAATCTGCAATAGCCAGTTGAACCAAAGCATAGGAAATTGCAGGCTGGAATCAAACTGGGATCCAGGTTATTTAGGTATAGATTTTTCGTAAGTATCCTAAAGACACATTTGTTAAAATAACTCAATGGGATATCTGCTTTGCCTTTGCAGAGGACCTTAAGCAATTCACCAAGTCACCTAGAGTGAAATAGAGATGATACACTGACCCTGAGGATGCTGGCATATACATTCGCAGGAGAAATTCTTTGCTACTTGTAAGAATTACTTTAATTAGTTTCCACAGCACAAAACTTTGAGTTTGAGGTTGTATCAGTCTTTCATTTATCCATAAGACAAAGGTAAATGAGCACAAAGAAACACATGGCAAATAAACTAATGGCAGAAAAACAAGGCAAGCTAAATAATGCAAAATAAACCCCAACGTTTTCAAATGTTTGAATGCATTTTTCAGCAATACAGAATTCCAGAATGCCCTCACGTATACATAGCTTTCTATCTTTGATGAGAAACAGTTAACTGGTTTTGGTTTTGAGGCAAATTCAGCTGATGCTGCATTGTGTGTATCTAGTTATACACTGCAATTATGCTGAAATCACCAAAGAAAAACATTCTTCCAATCTAGTCCTGTGAGGTTTTTTCTCAGCGTTTTAGCCATTATCATTCTTATTGACTTGTTTACTGCTTCTTAAGGAGCTCCTTTGTTAGTTCCTCTAATCATCAGCTTGCACCATAAAAGACTATGAACAGCAACCTGATTTTTCTTTTTTGCTTTCCTGCTAGCGTTATTTCACTGATTTTATTTGAACACATATTCATTTCCACCTGTGTAATAGGCTAATCAAATAAATATGTTAGTTATATATTTTTTTCCTTATTAGACATAAGAAGACCCCACGTTAACCTTTTTCTAACCACTCTCCAGTGGGATTTTATTCCTTACCATTGGTTTATGAATCAGACTATCTTCCCATTTTGATGTTCTCAATAAGGCAGCATCATCCTAATTTTATGCGTTAACCTTTTTCTAACCACTCTCCAGTGGGATTTTATTCCTTACCATTGGTTTATGAATCAGACTATCTTCCCATTTTGATGTTCTCAATAAGGCAGCATCATCCTAATTTTATGTTTCTGGACTGGACTCTATAACAAAGCCTTCAGCATGGTCTAGACAGACTACATTAATGTTATCAGATTTCTTCACTAAGCTAGCTATTTCATCAGAGCTTTGTCATTGCTTCAACATGATCTGTTCTTCATTAAACTGTTTTGCTTATCACATGTAATGTCCTTAGTTAAGTGCTTACATATTGATTCCTTTACCATGCATGCTAGTAAATAACATAGTAGTAATAACCTCCCAATTTTTTTTATACTACAGGAGACAACTATCATTCTATCAACCACATTAGAAGGGCATACAACCACCACACAGAGGGTTTTCAGAGATGATTTCAGGAAAAGTAACCACATTAAAAGCTTATTACAGTATTTTTCTGTGGGTTCATCATTTTTTTTAAGACTGCATTGGATTTTTATATTATACTGAATAGTAGTATTATTATACTATACAGAAATATAC
>NW_010424281.1:0-1580 GCF_000710305.1 Buceros rhinoceros silvestris
CCCACATAAACCCACAGACATACTCAGATGATAATCATTGTAAAATGGATAATATTTCATACTTTCGAATTTTATTCCAATCTTTTTTTTTTCATCTAGTTCACAGTGATGAAGATACCAGTAGGAGATCTGCTTTATTCATTGCCTAGTAACTATACTTGCCAAATACAGTAAGAAATGATTGCTCCTGAGAAGATGACTTTTGTTTGCATCAGACTTAATTTTTGGCACACACATTCAGTGATAAAAATGATCATGAAAAATAGGCCTGAAGCTAGCAGGTTGAAATGCGGTATAGACAAGAATTAAATACCATTAAAAAAACCCCCTGAAATTGAGAAGACCAAAGTGCAGCTGGAGCTGAACTTCACAAGGGTTTCAAAGAATAATAAAGTATGTCAGCCAGAAGAGCATAATCCCTAAAGAGCAAGATTGGCAAGCTGGTAACAAGAGAAGGCTGAGAGGCTGAGATACTCAATCGCATTTTTGCTACAGTCTTTGCTGGCAACCCCTTTTTTTTTGCACCTCCCGTGTGGATGGACCACAAGACAGATTCCAAGGGAGCTAAGTCCCTGCCACTCTAAGAGAAGATCAGATTAATGACCACCTGAGGAATCCTCAGAACCTACTGAAGTCTGTGGGACCTGAGAAGATGCATCCTAGAGGCATCTTCTGAGGAAACTTGATGATGTAGTGGCCAAGACATTCTCCACGGTAGTTAAAAAGCGCTATCAGTCAGGCGAAGTCCCTGGTGACTGGAAAAAGGGAAACGTTGCACCCATTTTTACAACAGGGAGAAAGGAGAACCCCAGGATCTATCAGTCTGTCAGCCTCACCTCCTTGCCTGGGAAGATCACAGAGGAGATCCTTCTAGAAGTTATGCTAAGGCACATGGAGGACAGGGAGGTGATTCAAGACAGCCAACAGGGCTTCACCAAGGCCAAGTTCTGTCTAACCAACCTAGTGGCCTTCTGTGATGGAGAGATTATATTGGTGGACAAGGGGAAAGATATGCATGTCAACTATGACCTTTGACATGGTCCCCCACAGTATTTTCTCTAAATTGGCAAGATATGGATTTGATGTGTTGTCTGTTTGGTGGATGAGGGATTGGTTGGATCGTCCCATACAGAGGGTAGTGGTCAACAGCTTGATGTCCAGGTGAGGACCAGTGGCAAGTGGTGTCCCTCAGAGGTCCTCACAGGGACTAGTACAGTTTAATATCTTTGACATAGACAGTGGAATTGAGTGCACCCACAGCAAGTCTGCAGAAGCTGCGTGGTGCAGTTGACATGCCTGAGGGACAGAATGCCATCCAGAGGGAGCTGGACAAGCTGTAAAAGTGGGCCCAAGTGAAACTCATGAGGTTTACCAAGGCCAAGTGCAAGGTCCTGCACGTAGGTCAGAGCAATGACCAGTATCACTAGTTGGCCAAGACCGGCTAATCATGGGATGAACTCTATCTCTGTAATTAGTCCCCTCCCTTTAACAGGAGAAACGGTTAAGAAAAGAGATAAGAAGGAAGAAAAAAAGTTTGTGAGGCCTCTGGTAAGTTTAGGAAACTAAAACAGTTTTAATAA
>NW_010424282.1:0-18199 GCF_000710305.1 Buceros rhinoceros silvestris
CGGGACAGCATCGCCCCCGCGGCTCCCCGCGCCCGCTGCGGAGCGGCTCTGGGTACAGGAAGGGGAGCAGCTGCAGAGCGGGCTGGAAGGACCTTAGAGATCTCCCAGTCCCAGCCCCCTGCCACGGGCAGGGACACCTTCCACCAGAGCAGGGTGCTCCGAGCCCCGTCCAGCCTGGCCTTGAGCACTGCCAGGGATGGGGCATCCACAGCCTCTCTGGGCAGCCTGGGCCAGTGCCTCAGCACCCTCACAGGGGAGAAATTCTTCCTCACATCTAATATAAATCCACCCTCTTTCAGTTTAAAGCCATTACCCCTCGTCCTGTCACTACACGCCCTGATAAAGGTCCCCCTCCTTCTTCCCTGTAGCCCCGGGCAGCCTGGGCCAGTGGCTCCCCACCGGGAAGCGTTCCTTCCTCACATCCAACCTGAGTCCGCCCTCTCTCAGTTTGATCTCTCAGTTTGATCTTTCAGTCGACCTTATGAACTTTGACTTTGCTAAGGTCTAAAATAATACCGTTATAAGGCTTCTGGGGAAAAATAAAGTACATACATATATATATGTAAAGAAATAAAATGGTTGGACTCAGTAATGGTCGGAGTCAATGATCTTAAAGGTCTCTTCCAACCAGATGATTCTGTGATTCTGTGAAATATGTGTGTACGCATTTCTATATATAATTGCATAAACCAAAGGGGCATTTCTAGGCACTACCATTTCAGCAGTCCTGTCCGGACTGTGGCTGCTCTGCCCGCAGTTGAATTAGCCCAGCCAAGAATCAGGAAACCCCCAAAGACAAGAGAGATGAAGTGAGCAGCTGGGCAGCCTGTTCGTTAGTGATCTGCAGCTGGAGGACTGGTGGTGGGGAGCTGTCGCAGCACCAGAGCAGACAGGTTTGCTGAACTGCACCACAGGCGCCGGGAATCTCTGCTGACTGATCTGCGTACCCGCCCTTGTGGTGCAGCTCGTGAGGTTCTTTGTGGCTGTACTGAAAGGAATCCTCCCTGAAGGGGAAGCCCAACTGATTCGTAGGCCGTTTTTTATATCAGAGAGTGACACTAAAGACACTGTCTGTTATAAAGTGTAACTTCTACGTTTCAGGAACCATCATGACAGCAAAATTCTGGGGGAGATGTGCCTTTCTGTCCTTGCACTTCTGTAGAGTTTTGTCAGGGGAGACAGAGAAAAAAGCACGGCATATTGTATGAGAGTTGGCTGGTTTGTCAGTATGTTAATTTTGCTAATTAATTTTTGTTAATTAATTTTTTATGGTAAGGGAAAGCTCCATTAAAGCAAAAGAACGCTGTCAAAATGCGTGCACATGAGCTGTTTCCTGGTCCCTTGCAGAATTAGTGTGTTGTGTGTATCCGTTCATCTGTCTCTGTATATGTGTGTATATGGTATGAATACAGATCTCTACATACATTCGTATCTCCAAATAATATAGTTTAGTAAATCTACGTTTTATTTATATGTAAACACCAACAAGAAAGTTTTCTAGTACATTCAGGGATTTGGAGGACTGGCATTAGTTCACCCCTCCCTGAAGTAAAATGCACTATTGCGAATAGAGATGTGATGTGCCTGTGGAAGAAAGGTCGCGTTACCTCAGGTGCTCCGAGGAGGGACGGCTTTCTGCGTGGGCAGTGGGTAACTGCACGAGGGCGCAGACTTACTCCCTTTGTCTGAGTGTAGCCGTTTTCTGTGATTAACAAACAGCTTAGGCCAGCTTTAAAGGAAGAGTGTAAGATGCAAAACTCGGTCACACATTTGTGAACATGCAGGAACGTCTAGTGATGTTGTGACTAGTTTCTGGTAATTTTAAAAGTCTGGTTTGGAATTTCATTTAAAAATAGACATTGAGGTGCCTGTGGGTATATGAGGTGGTTGCTTTGGTGGCAGATCTTTGGGTTTGCCAGCACACGGGGATAACTGAAGTACAAACAAGAACAGTGCTCTTGATTTCAGTGGGGTTTTTCATGTGCTCACAGTTCAGGTGTGTTTAGGTAACGGGTTGAAGGATTGATGCTTAAAGGGGCTGAGGGAGCCTGAACAGTCTCAGAGGTTTTATGGCCATGGATTAGTTGTGTGTCGAGGTGTGTTCTTGCTTTAGCTGCTCTGGTGAAGGACAGGTGCATTAGCTTCACACTCTAGGTTTGTGTTTAATGTGTCCCGTACCTGATGCATTGCACTGTAGACTATTGAAATCTGAGTTATTTTTTTCTCATTGTTTGTTTTTTTTTTTTCCTCAAATACAGCGTGAAATAAGAAGCAGCAGGTTGTTGTTGCAGAACAGTGGAAAGGTGCCAAGTGAGCCCGTACAGAATGATCAGGTATTTTGGAATGCAGATTACGGAAAACGGAGGTGTCTTTTTTTTCATGGCTGAAATAGTTGGTGTTAGTGTAAGATCTGGCAGACAGAATACTGAGACTCTGGAAAAACACAAGAAAAACTCGTTACTACAGAGATTTTTCTAATCTATGAATCTTGTAGGAATGTCTTTGGATTACTACTGACTGTACTGCCAAGCTGCAGTACTGTCACCCAGCAGATGCTGTGTGGTGTAGCTGAGCTCAAAAGACGCTCTCAGATCACTCTGGGAATCAGTGCTCTCAGCTTGTCTGTCCTCAGTGGGTCGGGGTGATACAGGCAGGTGACAAACATGCAGGATGCTTACTGAGCTCAGTTTGAATCGTTGATGTTGCATCATCATCCAGAGAGCAGCTTGGTTTGGTTTCACATCTCATCAAATGAGCAGTAGCAGTTCTTGGGTGGGAAACCTACTCACAGACTTGCTGGAAAGTCGTGCTGAGCCCTTCCTCCGTTGGCAGTGCCCTTTGCTTTGACTCGGTGTGGGCTCAGCTCTCCCCGTGTGGCAGTTAGTACCTTGGGTGGCAGTCTGAAAGGATGAGCTTTGTCTTCTGCCGTAGCGTGTGCTTTGGTGGTGTTACACAGCACGTGGGGTGCGAGTAAGTCATATTCAGCGAAGACTGTGTGGAGAGGAATTTTAGGGAGAGAATTAAATTAAAATTAGGGAGAAAATTAATTAAAGTGGTGTATACATATATGACACTCCATATATGGAGTAATTGGAAAATAATAGTTCCAGTTATTGGGGGAAAAATAGCTTATTTAGAAATAAGATTTTACTCAGTCTCTTCTGAAATCTGATTACTAAACTAATTTTCAAATTGTTTAGACAAAACAAGCCTTCCTGCTAAGCCTGGTAAGTTTACAAAGTATTTAAAAATCTTTTTTTTTTTCTTTCTTATTCAAGTATGGCAAAGGTGGTCTCATTTTCCTTTTTCTTTCCTTCTAAGTCCAGCGTACATCCTGATACAGGCAAGATAATTCCCGTTATGTTTAGACCTCCGGGTAAGTTCCCTTAAGAGGAGTTTGTGTATGTGACTGAAACACCAGAGGGAAATAGCTCGCTGTAAATAGCCGCTGTGGTGCTGTGGTGATACTCTTCTCCATACAGAAAAGCAAGCAGACTCTTTCTTCTGTTAGTTGCATTGTCGTAGCTGATGAAGTTTCAGTTGTTCCTGTGGCCCTCTCGAAGTACTTTTCCTGCAGTTTATCTGCTCATCTAGATGGAAAGAGCCTGACCAGTCTCTGTTTCAGCATGAGTTCCCACGTAGAACAGTCCACCGTAAGCTAAGTTTTCCCTGGGCGGCTGTGGCTGCTGTGTGCGTTTACGGGGGGGGCAGATAAAGTCTGCTGGGGGTGATGTTAGGGGAGCCGAGACAGCTCAGGTTGTTAATCAGACATAACCATCCTGAGGCTATGTGCTCATTATCTGGGCACGCATTACCCCTGGCTGAGGCAGCCTCTGTTCCCCGCTATCTCTTTCTGAACAGAGAGTTGAGTTTCTGTTCAGAACTCGGTTATTTAGCTTCCAGGTAGCCAGGCTGGGTGGAGGTCACAAGGGCTCCTTTTGGAGCCTTAGGCTGTCACCAGGTATTCTGGCTTCTCGAAGGAGGGATGGGAGACGAGGGTTAGAATTGGAGCCGATGGTGATGGTGGCTTTTTGTGGGCAGTGTTAGAGCTGCGACTAGAGAGGGAAATTATGGGAATTTTCTGCTCAAAACTGTCCATCTAGACTCACAGCAGTTATTTTTACTGAAATAAAGCTCTCTTTCTTTTTAGCCTTCCTGCCCATGTCTCTTCCATTGGTGAGTAATCATGAAAGATGCTAATGTACCATGTGGCTCACATTTTCCCAAAGCCAGGGAGGGAATAGAAGGATTTAGGCTTCTTTAGTTGTATTTCCAACACAAGTTTTTTGAAAGACAGGTGTTTTATGGGAAGCGCTGCGTAACCTTGACATTGAGCCCTTAGGGAATCTCATTGGAAGTCCAAACCTGTTACCTGCCTTCCTTCAGCAGTGCCCAGAGAGGTTTCAGGTCAGCTTTCTGATGGGAGGTGAAATCCGCTCAGCATTGGGAGCAAGGCCTGGTTTTGGTCTGTCTCAAGAACCTGGACCTGCCGTAGGAAGGAGGCAGAGCCTTTTCTTCTGTGTTTCAGACCCAGAATATGATTTTTTTCCCATGTAGATGGTGCATTCACAAGTAAGAAATGCTGCTGTCAGGAAATTACAGTGCTCAAAAATTGCACTGTTTTGTTTCATAAGATTTATAGCTGTAATTATATGCATGTGTATTCATGTAGATGTGATTGCCCTTCGTTTTGTACTGAGATATGTCATTCTATATAGAGATTACAGCATGAGCCTACATGGCACTGCTAGAAAGGATAATGACAGTCTTGGTGGCCGTGAAATTCAGTGAGAACAGTACTAAATTTGTCAGAAATACCTCTTTTGATATGTTCAGCTTCATGCTCTTTCATAGATGTGGTTAGAGTCAGCGCTGGCATCGTTCATCTACTGGTATTAAATGAAGTACTGATCCTCCTCTGAGGCTCTGGACCTTCCCTGCCCTCCCCGTATTCTGTATTTGCCTTATCTTGATTGACTCTGTACTTTGAGAGTGCTCCACACCTTGAGGCTGGTCGGTCAGACCTCAAGAAAGACTGTGGTTTATTAAAACCAAAGTTCTTTTTCACTGTCTGAATTTCGGAAGGAGTTGGAAAGTAACTCCTAAAATCTTTGATATTAGACCAATTAGATCTCATATTTATATCCCCGCTAGTCAAAACAATCTGACCCTTTCTCATTCACTTCTTTAATTACTTTTTTATTACCTTAGTTATTTTATTTGTATCTTCACAGATAAAAATGCATTTTTCACTCTGAGTAGGAAAGCATCTTGCTCAAATATTCTTGCAGACAGTGTTTAAGTCACTGTGTCTCTGTGGTTTGTATTGGACAGAATGTCACATCTTAGCTGCAAAGGGTGTTAGCCTAAAATCAAGGCAAACGGTTTCGGGTGCTGACTGGAGCCATGTTCGCTGCTGCAGGTAGTGACATGGCAGTTCTCTGCGTGACCTAGTCCACCGCTGCTCCCCAAAAACTTCTACACCCATCAAACCTAATTCTTTTGTGGGGTTTTCTTCTTAGGTCATTGTTTCGTCTCTCCCGCTCCAGGCAAAGCAAACATTTTTTTGTCAGGTAATGGCCTTTTTCTTTCTACATTTACAAGTCTTCTAGTCTCCATTCCAAATTAATTGTTGCTTATAATCTCTTGTTTCTGCAGTTCACGTTCCACATGTATAACACAGTGTTCAGCCTGTTAAATGGAAATGGCACCGCAAAGGCTGAAGTACGTGTCAGTGTTATTTTTGAAACCATCTTAATTGTACAAGACCGTTGTGAACATGGTTTACAAGTATTTTTCAAAAGCACTTATGTAGTGTGTTTCTTCTCTCTGTAGAAGTACTCGGTTCAAGAAAAGCAGGTGTGGTATGGCTTGGGAGCCATCTCCTACGCAGCGTGTGTTGGTGTAGGTATTTGCTCACGGATTGCTGTCCTAATAAGCTCTCCTGAGAAGGAGTAGGCACTGAGACACTGCCAGATCTCCTTCAGCCTTCAGGACTGTGCTCTGAAGCTCCTCTCCGATGTCTTGCCCCAGAATTGTTCAGAATAAGATCATTCTCCTGATCATCTGTCAGCCAATACCTTTTTCGGCTTCCTCTGGTGCTTCCTCTTCTGTCCTTTTCTTCTTATTCTGCAAACTTAGAAAATGGGTAGCGAGAGGAAGTGGCCAGAGTTTACAAACACCGAGTAACCCTCTGGGTTGTTGTAGCTGATTTTTGATGTGGTGCTGTGGAAGACGTCTGTCTCGTTCTAAACAAGAGGTGAAATCTGCACTGGGTAGTTAGCTCATACCCAGCACCAGCGCAGCCATGGGAATACTGCACTGCATGCAGGTTATTCACCTTCCAGGAGGGCTGGATAGCAGAGGGCTAGATCTGTGCTGTGCTGGAAAGGGAATTTGTGGTTTCCAGAGTTTGCTACAGCAGAATGAGCTCTGGTATTCTCATGACGCTCCTTGCACATCTAGGTGCCCCTTTAATCCACTTCCTCACTCTCCACACTAAACAGTGATTTTTATCAGCCTTCTGGCCTTAAAGTATGACTGTTCCTGCTTTGGTTAGAGGTACTTTCACCTCTGTCCACCAAGCAAAACAGTTGGGCCAGCAGCGCTCAGGCTTGGGGAGGTCTGGGGAGGCAGCCGTGCCCGTGGGCGAATGTGGGAGTTCTTCCCTTTGGTCCTCCAAGGGAGACTCTGAGCACTAGCTGGTGTCCTGGCTGTTTATTCCTAAATGGAACTTCCTGCAAGTGTCTTAGGGGAATGTAGAAACTGCAGAGAATTAGGGACAAACGCACAAGGGCCCCAGGTGTCCTGTTCGGGGGAGAGAGCAGTGTCACCAGGCAGCTGGACAAATGTCCAAGGACTGCTAGTCAGAGGTAGTTGTTTTCCTTTTTCTGTCTTTGTGTTCATGCTGCTGTTGTCCTCTACATAAGAATTTCATGGTTTTTTTATGATAATATTTTGTATTCTTACCTAAAAGAGAGCAGTACCTTCAGCAACGTGTGTATTTTGTTGCAGTGCTACCCCGAGGCATTTGTTTGTTTTTGTAGGGGGTAACGGTGTTCTAAGTCACAGGTCTGTTTTCCTAAGCTGTTGCACATACTGAAGTACTGCACAGTTTTTTAATAGAAGGTGCCTGTTTCCTCCCCATACCTTAGGCTCTGCCTCTCGTCTTCATGAATCGTTACACACTGAAGAGCCCGTTAACACAACTGGTGGTCAGAAAAGTTCTGCCTGCTCCCCTCCTTGGTGAGTGTAAAGAAGCTGCACAGCTGCTCTGAGGGCCGTTCGCTGCCCCCATCTGACTGCAGGATTTTCTTGCCCATGCACAGATGTGGTCTGACTGTTTCCTGGCTGCCTTCTCTGCCTGCCTTTGCTGGGTACTGTCCTTCCTGTGTGAGAGTGAAGGCCCGCTAATCGGTGTAGCTGACCTCTGCTTGGTGCTTGTTGGTTTGTAGTTGGGCACTGCAGAGCGCTCTTCTGGCCTCTGGGAGCCCAACGTGCAACTGCTTCTCCAGAGGTATCCAGGGATGCAGTTGGCATTTTTCTTTGGCTGGGACATTATCCCTGAAACCATCAGGACTGGCAGGAGGGATCAGGGGTGCAACAGCACTCAAACTGGCACGACCTGGTGTGGCACATACATGACACCAGAGCACGACACAGCTCTAGACATCGTTCCTCACTCAGGGCTGGGTTGTGGCTGGGTGTCTAGCTGGGTTCCTAACCAACTGCTGACAGAGCAAAAGGTGAGAGTTGTTACAACAGAGTGTTACTAACCTTGCGAGGTCGTGGGACGTAGTTCATTACTGGAACAGCTCTACTGACATGGTGAAGCTTCACCAGGACAAATTTGACTATTTGATGTCATCAACTCTTTTTCTGTTGCCATTGAAGTTTTTTTTGGCCTTTCCTAGAGGGAAACTGGTAAAATTAAAACAAATGTCCTCTCTGCTGTTCCAGAGATGGTCGAATGTGGGATGGCCAAATCTTTCCAAGGATCTGCATAAGATATGACCCGTTTCCCTTGAAGCAGGTGTTAAAATGTGCTTCCGTTTTCTTAAATGTAGAAAGAAACCTGAGGTAATTGATTAGTATTAGTCCAGCATTTGAGAGTTGTCATCTGCTACGCCGATGTCTTTATTGAACAGCCCTGCCAAAAACTGATAAAAAGAGAAATCCACTATTTCAAACAAGGTCAGTTTGCCAGACTGAGCCCTCTTATGCCTAGACCTCGGTCTAGAAAAGAGAAAGGAGAAAACCAGCTACGTGACAAACTCCCATTTGGCCTTTATAAACGCCAGTGGTTTAGGGTTGTGTTTTCAGTGACTGACTGTGGGATGGGTGTTTTCAGGTACCTCATAAAGCTGGGTCTGGAGAAGACTGAAACATTCTCAGCTAGAGCCAGCTGAAGCACTGCCGCTTGTGACAGACACACTGCTGGGCAGAGAAGTGCTATAATGGAACATACTAGAGCCAGTGTTGCCCTGGCGCCCTCCCTTCCAAAGCAGGGATGCAGCCTTTACTTCACATCTGTTACATTCAGGGCCTTCTTTTCGGTGCTGGATTTTGTGCTGACCAGTACAAAACCCATCCACAACACAAACCGCTCCCCTTTCTCTTAAGAACAAAGCGCTCTTGGTTTGAGCTGGATGGCAGTGACTGAAGGCTCCGAGTCCATAATGCTAAAGCACCTGTTAGGACTGGGCCTTAACATCTCACTCAAACTTCTGAAACAAAAACGAAGATCACAAGTAGATTTTTATGGGTCTGCCAGGGTATTCAGTTGTGAACTGTTGAACTGGCAATATAAAATACAGGTAATTATGAATGTTACTATTGAGAGTCTTTTTGAATCTTTTGAAGCAAAATCCTCTTTAACTCTGCAGGCTTGACGAGTGCTTTTACTGTGGCAGTGGTGAGAAGCCCCGAATTTGAGAATGGAATTGAAGTGATGGACAGGAATGGCAAGGTTGTAGGAGTGTCACAGAAGGCTGGTGAGAAGGTAGGTGAGGGGGTGGAGGCCTCTCTTGACTTGCCTTTCATCCCCTGCCGAGAACTGAATGTGATGCTTAGAGTAGACACAGTTGGATATGTTGAAATGAGGAATCCCAGCTCAGGTGCTGAATCCTTGGGTAGGTTGGACTAGTCTCTGGAACTACATTGGCACCTGTCTTGTGTCTGCATGGTGGGGAGACTGCCCAGCCCGTTATACCGAGTGCCAGAGTTGAGCCACAGAGACACCAGCAAAGGCATTTTTGCTTTCCCTGGTCACCTCAGGAGACAAGACTCCTGGACCTTCTTCTGATGGGACACCTCAGAGGAAAGCCTTGTGTTGTACATATCACATGCACCTTCTGTAGTGGGAATATCATTTAAAGGCTGCGTGTCCCGAAGGGTAATGCCCTGATCTGCAGGTGTGCTAGCGCATTTTATCCTTGGGCTCCAGCTGCTGACCAAGCCGAGCCTCTGTTTGTTCCTTGCCTTGCTCATCAGCATCCACTGTAGAGCCTGGCATGGGACTAGAGCAAGGAGTCACATTTCATGTGCTATGACCCTCCCTTTTTATGCTGCTCTCCAGAGGGGAGGAGACAGCTAGATGGGCATAAAGGTTTTTGGTCAGCTGGAGAAAGGACTTCAGATTTGACACAGAATAGTTAGGATGCTCAGAAAGTATAACCAGCAAAATTATTGTCATGGTGGGAAATCTCGATAGGGCATCAACAGTTTCACCTCCCTTTTAAGGTATTGCGTAGTCAGGAGAGGAGAATTTGCCCCTTGTAGATGTTCAGTTTCCATTTAAGAAAGAATTCCTCTAACAAATGCTTTTATCCCTCATTAACCTATTGCTTGAAACTCCAGAGCATTAGGGACAGACCTGCTCCCAGAAGCCGTATTTGAAGCTGCCCAGAGCACTGCTTTAAGAACATTAATTTTTCTCTCTCCCTGGAGGCCGTTAGAGAAACAGCGTTGTCAAGAGGGATCTTGTTTGGGACAACGTTCTTCCTGCCACCTGTGCTGATGTACTTTGTGGAAAGGTAGGAGGCACTGCAGAAGGGCCGGGGGGTACCTGGGCAGTGTGTGTTCTGGTTTTCAGTCTGGCTGCTACCATTTGCCAGTTTTTTCTTGGGTTTGCAGTATCGCTTGCCTTGGTAGAAGTGATTATTCTGTTCAGCTACTGTGATTCACTTAGAGCATTGGGCTATGTCCACGTCCACGCTCTGAGGGTTTGCAGGAGGTTGTGTAAAACTGTGAGGGTTTCCTCTGCGCTCCCACGCAGGAAACATGCTTGTGCTCTTTGCCAGCACCTGGGTTCCCTGCCTTGATCCGAGTCCCAGTGTCTGGTGTCAAGGTTGTTAACAGCCCTTAGGTTTGTTATTTCTGAAGAGGTAAAATGACACTTGAATTTGAACTAAAAGTGGATCTCAACTTCCAAGTAGTTTTCCATCTGTGGTAAAACATATTCTGGCTTTTGCAACATTTGGAAACCCTGGTTCGTAAGAGGAATTCACTGTATGCCTTGGGAGAGAAATCTCAGCCTGCCCCGAGCTCCTGGCTGGGGTCACCTGTGTCATGGACATAATGCAGGAGGGGGCCATCTGTGTCCTGTAAGTGGGTATTGCCTAAATCAATCCCCTGTCCCCTATTTTTTAGCTTAAGGGACTCCTGTTACCAGAAAACATAAATGCAGATGTAAAATAAAACTTTAAATGTATTTCGAGTAATAAAGTTTTGCGCGAGGCGAAGCAGGACTGCCGAGAGGAACTAAACCTGACAGGAAAGAGCGTAATGCAAGGAAAATCTTTGTCAGAGAACCGAGACACTTTAAAGCACTATTGCACTTTCTCTTTTGTCACTTTGACCTTGCTGCATATTTTCTTAATCTTGTGTTGACAGTCTGGGCTTGGAAAATGCTGCAGCTAAATGCAAAACGAAGAGAAGGAACAGGAGGTTAGGAGTGAGAACGTAGGAAATAAAGCAAGGAAACCTCTTTAGGATTCGGGCGAGCATAGGGCATTACTTATTTCAGTGCAATTTCAACCACTAAAATAGTAGCTAATGCTCTTTGTCTCACTGTCAGAGTTTTTTTCAAGTCCAGACTGACACACTGACTTTTTCGATGTCTTGGACAGGGCAAAACTTGCAAAAACTCCACGTGTTTTGGCTACAGTGAGAACAGTTGTGGTTTTGTCAGTACTAGCAGGGATGCTGCCGGTTTCACTTAGTCTTTTCCCGCAGTGTGGGGAGGTAAGTCCTTTCGCAAGAGCTGATTTAGGATTCTAGTTGCATTAATTAGCCATTCTGTAACTATGGCCAGCAGTCTTAAGGCCACGTAGAAAAAATCAGTAGGATGAATGTGGCTGTGCCTCTAAAAAGGGGAGTGGAGAGGCTGCTTGTGAAGGCCCGTGTGCTCGGCAGGAGCTCTCAGGACTTGCTTAGCGTAGGCTGCGGTGTGTGGTATTTGTGTTTACGCTTTTCAATGCCCATTTATCACTTTGACAACAGTCTGGAGCAAGCAAGGGCAGGAGAGCCCTAAAGATTAAAACCACGGCTCTTCCGGCACTGTTTTCAATCCTGCTGGAAACAGGAAGGATGTAAATGGGAATTTTTAATTTCATGCAAAGTCAGCGTGATCTCATTGGAGAGGGAAACCAACTCACGTGTGACGTCTCCACGCTGCCTTACTGAACTGTAATGACAAAATGACTGAAGCGTGATCTGTTCCCTGGGAACATCATACACCTTCCTGGCAGGTTTGACATGGAGCCCCTGAACCCTGGGCTTTGGAGAAGGCCGAGTGAGAGAGGAGCCTGGGTTCCTTCCTGCCTGTATTTCCTCTCCCTCATCAGCCCTGTCTGAGTTGTCTCAGAAAATCACAGACTGAGCTCTTGCAATTTTCAGTGGTTTACTCTATTTGCCTGGATTTTCTGGCACTGTAATCTCATTTTTTAGATTTCTTAATCTCTTATGGCAACAAGGATAAACTGGACATAAATGAGGGGACTTGTGAGAAATTATGTACTGGCTGGTTCCCTTTGAGCTTCCTGTTGCTCCGCCCACAGCACAGTTTGTCCCGGGTGAGTCACCCAAATATATGTATGGTTGGATTCGATGATCTTAAAGGTCTTTTCCAACCTAATGATTCTATGATTCTACAGTGAATGGACATAACATCACTAACGCTCTGTTTAGATCTCAGGAGTACCTCTAATTTTAAATAAAACATATTTCTCCCCTTATGCATGCACATGTAGAAAATGTCAGAGAAGCAAAAAAAAGCCCCAAACCCCAAAAAATCCCTCAACCCCCCAAATAAAGAACCCCAAGTCCCGTGCAGTCTTGCTCCTGAACCAGTATCTCAATTCGTGCGAAGTTCAGTGCAGTAAAGAGGACTCCACTTACGGGGCCGTGGTGGTGATTCCCTTTTTCTACGCATTGCAGATAAAGCGCGCAGACCTTGAACCGGAAATCCTGTCCTCTACCGAAGAAACGGAGCTTTTCTACAATAGGGGAATTTAGGGACTGGCCTTACTAGGTAAACTTGTGCTCTGACTGACGTGAACCCTGAGCGCATCCACAGATTCAGGTGGCATCTGCGACCGGCTGAGTCGAGGCGTTACGGTGCAGTACATACCAGACATGGTGTGGAACGGTGCGGGCGATAAAAAGGCAGAGCCCCAGCCCTGGGACAGATCTGTACGAATAACTCGATGCTGTAAATGGTATTTGTACCAGAAAGTGCTGTGACACAGCATTTGTCACAGACTCTTCTGTGCGCCTCCTTGCGTGATCCGTTTCTTAATTAAAAGATGACTGAATACAAAAGCTTGTTCTGCTGTTGCTGCAGCTTTTGACACGCTGCTTTCCCAGACCACGGCTGGCAAAGGCATGAGCAGCAGCAGCCTGCTGGGTGAATCAAGCTGGTTCCGAGAACACATGGTATGGTTGTATTTAGGAACAACCCGGCTGAGGGAGCGTTAAAGTGATGCTAGACAAAGTGACCCTGGTGGCAGTATAGTGTTGCTTAAATGTAGCTGTTCAAGGAATGTTCAGGAACTGGGTGTCAGACTTGGCTACAAAGTGACTCCTGGTCTTTCTTGACCCCCTTGAAAGAAGTTTGGAACTGGTTTTTAACACCAAAGCCACGGGGCAATCCCGTGGCTGACAGTGAGGGATCCCCACTTTTGCAGGCCGACAGTGTTTATCCAAACAGAAGAAGCTGTCTTTTGAGAGGGGGCCTCTTGATCCATGCAGTGATCAATTTTGCTGATGATATGAAATTATTCAGGGGACCAGGGCTGTCTGCGAGGAGCTGACAATACCACATGTAAAACCGGGTGAAATACCAGATGGGTAAGCGACAAGTACTGAGCTTGGCAAAGGGGATAATCCAGGTTCACGGCTGGGCTGGGAGGTGGCCACTAGCACTCGTAGGGGTAGTGGCAGGTAGCTCAACATGTCATTGAACTTTGGGGTTCTTACCAAAGCGCATTACGGATGGTAGAAGTTGACATGAATTTAAGAGAATGGGCATTTCCGTCAAAGGGACTCCCTTGAGGGAACCAGCAAAAGAAGTTCATAAGCTCCATACTGCTGGAGAAGGGGTAAGTAGTTTATTTGCCTGCTCTCACTCTGTTCTTGTGTCTGCTTTCGGTGGCCACTGGGGTACAACGTTTGGCTGAACAGATCTTTGGTCTGGCCCAGTACAGCTGCTGTGATGGTTTGCTGCCTTGCCACAAAATCAAGCTCAAGCCTCCTCCGGGGGAACAAGGTAGAAAGAAGCTCCCCAGCTGTGGTAGGACACCATGGCTGTAATAACCACTGGTGGGGGTCGTAGGAGGGAGGGCTCTAAGATCACTAAGATGTTCTGTGAGGTGCTGTAAGGCTGCGTGTGACAAGGATAAACACACACTAAACAAGGTAATGACTGTCACAGGAATAGTTTCTCAAGTTCGGCCTCCAAAGTCTGCCATAGTTTAACTTCCTCAGAGCACAATACACGGGTCGCTGCTCTCCTGTTGCTGGAGGATTAGCTTTCTCTTCACGGTGTCAGGGAACCAGGGGTTGCCCAGTCCCCGCCACCCCTATGGGAAAGCAGCAGCGCAGGGCAAGTAAGGAAGACCAGCAGGCCTGGTCTCTGGCAGGGGAACAGCTCAGCCCAAAAGCACAGCAGCAACAAGAGCAGGAAGCAGGGGTTTGAGTTCTGCCTTTTCTGGGCCTTCCTCTAACAACTGACTGCTGGGAAAGGTCAGACAAGGCAAGAGGAGCGGGGACCAGCAGCCCGTTCCAAGGAGCTGTAAGGCGAGGGGAGCCTGCCGTAAAGCTGTTCCAGGAAGGCAGAATGGATACTGCCTGTGAGCTGCCAAACCGATGAGTGGCAAAGAGTTTGCACTACTTTTTTAAAGGTAGAGGGTTGTTTAGACCTACTGAACTCAAGGGGGATCACTTAGCCTTGCCTTTGTGGGTCATGTTCTTAAGTACACAGTAAAACCCCACTGGAGTCAACAACATAAAAGCCGTGGTGCTGTGTCAGGCCAAAGGTCTGCCCAGCCAAATGGAGACACGGGGACAACAAAGACCACATCAGCTCTGCTGAGCTGGGGGGACACAAGGCTTGCCCTGCCCTTTTTCCTTAGATCCCACGGGGTCCGGTGGAAGAGGCACGCAGGCTCAGTCTGCCTCTCTCAGTGAGGCGTTTGTCTCCTTCCCCATCTCTGGTAACGGTGGCACAGCTGATATCCCAAGGCTGAATCTGCTAAAGCTCTACCTCTGTATTAATCCTGTTTCTCTAACATACCAAAGGCAAACTCAGATGTGGTCCAATTCTGCTCTCAGTATACATGAACTGGCACTACAGTGAAGACCCCACTCCTTTTTTAAACATATTTGAAGAGTGGTTAAAGTAAATGCTAGTGGCATGAACCGCAGTGGCAACGACGGAAAAAAAAAACAAGAAACCAACAGCAGAGCAAAGCCAACAAACTGAAGATAGGAACTTTGAATCATCATGGTAACTAGACGAGCTGTAAATTCCCTGGCACCACACTTGGGTGTTTTAAGCAAATTGATGTCATCACAACCCTGTGAGTAAGGCATGTGGAACAGGTCTGGTCATCGTGCCTGTTGTTACAGCTGCCCATTAGCAAACTCCACCGGCTTCTTACTGACTCCTCCCGTTGAGATGGGCCTTGTCAAGCACAGCCCCCGCAGGGTTATTAAATAGCTCTTTCCTTTCCCCCACGCTCAGAAGCGTTTCCATTGCCCTAAACAGAGTTTTCCAGAAGAGGAAGGCAGGCACCCATCATTTAAACTGTCAGCCTGCGTGATTCAGCTGCTTCCAAAATCAGGGCAGGGAAAATGCTTTGCTAAAACTGCCCTGGCATCCTTGGTCTTGGAATAATGTCACTGTGAGGCTAAAACTAAAGCTGCCAGGACCAGACACCTGGTAGTCCAGAGGGATGAGGTGAGCGAGGGGAACAAGACAGACAAGCGCAAAAGCATCGTGTCTGAAGGACCTGGGAGGAGAGTCATCACCTACAGGAAAACCTTCCCCTTTGTCACCTGCAATAGATGAACAACATACCAAGGTCCATCTCCTGCCTTTAGCACCAGCTGGTGTGTTAAGAGATGGTGCCTTATCGGTGGAACCAGTTTAAGGTGTGGTGAACTACACCAGATGGAAACTTTCAGATCCAAGGAAAACCTGCGTCTCAGTACAGCACAGTATCGCAGCAGTTCCCTGCCCCCGAGCTTGTCATCTTGAAATTTAGGAATATGTGAGGCTTCCATGTCCCTTTCATGTAGCTTTAAAAAAAAAATTTAAATCAGCCACTCCCGTGTTCAGAAATACTGAGATCAAAGCATTTCCTCAGCTGGAGCTTGTGTCCTGTGTCTCCCAAGCCTGTCACACTGCCTGGCACTTTTCCCTGCAGGCCACAGGGGTGGAGGAAGGAAGGATGCAGGCGGGGAGGGAGTCCTGCTCGCATGTGGCTTCTTCTCTGCCAGACAGCAAACCACCGCACGCTGCACGGCGTCACTGGAGAAGGAGCTGTTGCCCCGTCTTTGGAGTCTCCTCCTGAGTCTTGCATCATTTGGCAGCAACAAGGAATGGCCTCACCTGACTCAAGATCCCTCTGACTCAGACTCCAGCCAGACAGCTGCCTAGGGAAGGGTGTAAAGCGGCCCGAGGCAGCTGTGAACTTACAGCTTGGTTTTTATGTAGAAATGTAGCTGCTTCAAACGACATCTCACCACAGACTATTAACAAATTCTCCTTAGCCCTTTGGCAGCAGCCATAGGTCGAAAGCAGCAGCAGGCAGCAGTTTTAAGACAGATGCTGTCCCATGTCCTGCGTCAGTTTGTCCAGGTTACACAGCACAGTATCACTCTCAGAGAGAACACTCCTCCCACTTCTGCCTGCAGGGGAAACACAGCAGGCCGAGTCACTCCAGGAGGAACAGCCCAGGGATGACAGCGCTAGAACCAGCACAGGCTTACCCCGAAGGGAACGGTACAGTTTACTCCACCAAATCACCACTGAAGGGACCGACTGTTTGTCCTGCTCCCTTTGCAAGCCTTTGCTTGTTACCTGCCTTCCAGTACCTGCAAAGGAAGTGCAGATGTGACGCTACAGCCTCGTTCACACTAACTGGTCCACGAGGGCAGTGAGCAAGGCGGAATGACTGCTGCCCTTTCCACGGGAACTCAAGGCTTTCGAGAGCTCTGCGTGCTGCACGCCATCACTCACCATTTCATACTCGCCCAAGAACAAAAAGGTGGAAAGATGAGAGGGCAGGAATGACGATTTCATTTTGCACCATCTTTGCTTCTAGGAGGAAGACGGACGGATGTCATCTGACTGCAAAACCAGCAACTGCAACACAGTCTGCTCGTACGCACCCCAGGAAAGGGAAGCGAGAAACAAGCTGAAATCTTCTCCTGTCCTGACCTTCCGGGCTTTTCTATTTTATTCTAAGCCCTTTTGAAAGGAAATAGTGTCAGAAGTCATTAATAAAATGCAAGCACACTCAGACAGTCCTTTGAAGTACTGAAGCTGAAGGAGGGTGGTACTTTTTTCACGCTGCTGCTTTCATCAGCACAGACACCAAAGCTGTCTGAATGTGTAGGAGTACATTTCTGACCTAAACATCAAGCTGTAACTTAATCCCAGTACTGCAAAACTCAAAGCCAAGGCCTGTGACTCAGTGGTCACAACTCTTCAAGAAAAAACTTATATCAATTCAAGGGCAGGCTGTTGAGGATTTTAATAGGCACAAGCATGCTATGAGTCCAGTTCCTTAAATGCAAAATTATATTTCATTTGTTCTGCACAAATATTGGAACACAAGATCTAACACAACACCAAGATTTTCAACTTAATATTTCCAAGAGAGAAAGCAAAGTCAGCATTCGCTAATGAGCTTGGAGCTGAGCTGCTCTGCTTTTCGTGGCTGGCTCTAACACCCACGCTACCTTAACGATACACCTTAAGGCTTTTTGTCAGCAAGAAACGATGTGAGTTTCGTCACAGTTACAATGTGGTGGTAAGACAGCAGACAGAAAGCATGTTTAGGTTTTTCTTGGAAGAGTTCTGTTTTAGTGGACTTTAAAGTAGGTCCTGAATTAAATTTTCAACGTAATTTTACAGTTCTGCTCCTCCAACTGTTGTAAAAGTCCCAAACACAAGCAGCAATACTGAAAAACCATAAAGAAAAAATATTAATGGGCAAACTGGGGAAAAAACCCACAGAGCACTTGCAGGTAAGTGAAGGCAACTGCAAAACTGCGAAGTATTTAAAGTAGAATTTGGCACCCCCGAAAATAGGAGATTATTCTGAAGCACTATGCTTTACTGACCGTAATGACCTGCCACTTCACACACAGATGCCACGTTCTACGATAGATTTCCTTAACGTATGATCCATCGCAGGATGACCCTTCTTCATACCAAGATTGCTCGCACATAGTTCATGAAGAGCTCTACCAGTCTCAGAATAGCAAACATCCAATTGTTTAACAATATAAATATTGATTACTAAAGTTTAATCATAAGTATAAAATCTCTATGTAAAACCACAGGCTACAGCCAGTCTGTACAAAGGCCAGGGAAAAGGTTATTTTCTCTTATAACAAAGTGCTATTGCAGAACTGACTGATTTGCTGTGGATTTCTGAAGAAATACAGATTGACTGGCTCCGAGGCT
>NW_010424282.1:18310-26344 GCF_000710305.1 Buceros rhinoceros silvestris
CAAAGACTCCGCACTCTTCCCAGAAGATTACAAAGCAGTTAGTTTCAGGCTGCTCAGCGGAAAAAAGAGTAATCTCTTGAGTTACAGCTCTGCAACCAAATAGGCAAATTTTCACTTTCTCTAAACAGTTGCCCATGTTCACCCTGACTCCCAAAGTTTCCCTCTACAGTTTGTCTGAGCAGAGCGCCACCAGAGCATACCCATGCTACAGCTCGAGCAGTTTAAGAGGCTGATGCTCTCTGGGGCACCTGGCCATCTGAACATTGCTAGTCCACCAGGCTTCGACTCACCTGATTTGCTGTCACATGGCTCAGGCAGGAATGGCCAGGTACCGTCTCAGCGGAGAACCCCAACAGCTTCTGAAGTGACTCCAGCTGTAAAGCAGCACTTGTCTGTGAGCCCTCGCCAGGAAGCCCCGTTACAAACACAGTCATCCTGTCCTCTTTGTCCCCTCCATCAGAGGCACAGGGGGAAAACCTCTAAGGCAAGCGTCCAAAAGAGGTGCTCGACTCCCACGTGAGCCTTAAAATACCTCTTCCTATATATATTAAGGCTGCCACGTCAGATTTTCCCAGTCGTCCTTTTTCACACCCATTTGCTTTCAAGTAGAAAGAAGAGAACATGGCCATTTTGGTGAGATCTCAGGTATCAGGCAGTCCAGAGCAGGAGCGGTAATCCTACAGGCCCACATACCTGCAGCCCAGAACGATCACTCAGACCAACTGAGGAGGAAGACAAGTCAGAGCTGGAACAGAGCTGCCCAGCGTCCGGGACCTGCAGGACAGACAGTCACTCTAACAGCGCCTGGCACAGCCTGGGCACGCAGGCACGCGCTGCTTGTACATACACTCACGTTGTGGTAAGAAATACAGGAGCCGTATATACAAAGTTATAGCTGGGGAAGATAATGACACCAGGAACGTCCCAAATACGCCTCGTATTTTCCTATGATCTGATACTCTGCACTGTACCACGGTAAACATGGCATTCGCTCTTACACCTTTAATTTTTCCATATGAAACAGCAGGTATACCTATCCATACGGCAAAGACAGCAGTTTTGAACTGGTCCGTGACACTGCAGTGCATCAAAATCAGATTTTGAGCATTTGTTCAGCAGCTGCTAAATGAAAAAGAAAGTTCTCTGTAGCTGGTGGAAATCGCTTTTGTTTCAGGGCCTCAGAGTTAAGGGTTGGTCTTTCACTGCCTTCAGAAACTTCAGTAAGTGAGGCTAAAGTAGCCAAGATTTCCTTAGTCTTCAGAGAAATATCCTTGAACAGAAAAACAAGCAACCATGAATATAGTATCAGGTATTACAATGTTTTAACATATACTTACAAAGAATATAGAGAAGAAAATAATGATAAATAAATAGTTAATTTTAAATACAGACCCCATTTATTTTAAGGCAAACCTGCACCAGTTCTTCAACCTGCTCCTGTGCAAAGCTCAAGTGAGCGCAGGCTCCTCTCGCTGGCCTCACGGGGCTCTGTTGACTCAGTTGCTCAGTTGTGACATGTCTAATAATCCAATGATCTAAAAACCATCATAAAACCAGGCTTTATAGCCGAGAATCCGTATCTCGGTACGGCTTTTTCAAAGGTGCTGACAATACTATTGACAAGGTATTGAGCAAAATACACGCTTTGTGGAATGAAACTGGGAAACTGATTTTACTCTAAGTCCTAGTCAATGAGATCATGAGATAATATAAACCAAGTACATCATCCTTAAAAACCTGCATGGAGAATAAAAATTGTCCTTTGTAAAAAGGCAGAGGGTAGAAGAGATTGACTGATTCTCAGGGATGATCTTCCTCCTACTCCCTGCCTTCCACCAAGAGTTAGCAACAGAAGTACTTCAACTACATTTTAAAATAAAAATAAAATACTAACCTTAACGACTTGGCTGTCCGATTTATCTGGATCTTCTGCAGACTGAACAATCAGTTGTCCGATTTCTTTGTGAAGTTTTCCCATTGTCATTGCCTCTGAGCAAGGAGAGAAAGAAAAGCACGCGCTCACATAAAATCATGATTTCTGTAATACCTGGAAGTGCCTGTGAGTAGCAAGCCAAAAACAAGGAGTCCTCTTCACAAGTGCGTTTGAACTCTACCAGTACAGGCTGTCGCCTGACTTATCTCCAGCACAGGCAAACTGTCTACCTCAGGGCAGCCCTAAGCAGATGACAAGGAGCAGCAAGATGACGAGCAACATACAAGTTCTCCTTTCAAACAGTCCACGGTCTCCAAGTATTCAGCGCAATGTTTTTATAGAGACTCGGGTGATATTCCTGAATGCAGCCGATTGGCTCTTCCATGTGACTGTCCAACGTGGATGTTTGGAAATCTTGGCTGTACAGTTGTGGGAAGATGAAGCATATCTTCCCAAATCCCATCTTCCACCAGTCTCCCAAGGTCCCAATAAAAATGAAAAACAGGAGCTTACATACTGACTTTTCAGAACCTAGACGGAGGAAGGATCAAGACTGCTTGACCTACAGCAAGGATCGGCAATTACTACCAACTCTAGAACATACAGCATTCTAAATCCAGGACAGAAAAAGCAACCAACCTTTTACTACAGGGGAAACAGTGATCTCGCCATCTGCCAAATTCACGTACACGTCATAGAGGTCTGGTCTGCTGTTCACCTCAGAATCCGTAAACCCAGCAATGTAACCTGGAGAGCAGAATTCTGGCAAGGTTAGGATCTTCATAATCAAAACCAAACCAAAACCAAGATACTGCGGAAAATCACAGCCCTAAAGTCTCTCCTAAGAGTATCTGACACAACCCTTATTGGGCTCAGGAGGCTGCTCTCTTCATACTATCAGTCGTTTCGCAAGTGAGTCCAGCAGAACATGTCACTTCTGAGGAGCTTAAAAATCCACTTCTAAAATTGCCCTGAACACGGACAAACTTGTAACTCTACGTGCAACAGAAAAAGGTATTGATTTGAAATTTTAAACTCTTCCTACCTCACTACTAAAGTTATTAATTTGCAAATGAAAAAGCCACTGAACTTCCTCTTTAAAAGACCCTCCTCTCCAGAGCCCCTTGTCGGTAAGTCAGTATTAGATTCCAGCAGAAGAGTCAAACCAGCAGATTTTCTTATTTATAGCATGCCAGGTGAGCAAACTTTGAGCAGCTTTCCTCTGCAAAAGATGTTTAGTGAGCTGAAACAAGCACTGTTGGTAGAACTACTGAGGATGAGTAGTCTTCTTGCTTGTTATTCTGCATGGAGAAGTCTCTTAATTGCCACGTTCTGTGTCACATTAACCTTTGCATAAACCAAGGGCCTCCTCCCGGATTGTGCGTTAGGGACTATGCATTCTCTGCAACATGTCGCACAGATCAAACACCTACATACTGGTGAAGTCAACCTGTGACCTGGAGCCAGAGACTTCTCTGGTAGCAGTCAGGAACTTCAGAGTTAGGAACTATAAAAAAAACCCTAAAACTTCGGTTATTGGCTATGTGTAGGAGTTAGCTGGGAAAAAAAGCAGCTTCTCTAAAGTGAGCTGCTCCTCTACAACAGTAAGACTTCGGTCCCTCTGATGAGAACATCACAAAAGTCTCAAAGCTGCTTTGCACCTGCAATTAGGGGTAGACTGCTGTGGATCCACCCAGCAACACCAGATTAACTAGTTACCTTCTAACATCCTTGTGCAGTCGATTTGTTTTTTCTAAAGAAAATGATATGGTCTAACTTTGAACAATAGCCTTAATAGCAAAATAACCAGTTTTTCCTCAAAGAGCACCGGTACAGGACACTGCAGGGATTAAAAATACAAACAAACTTGGTTTTGATTAATAAATCATCACTACCTGTGCAAGCTTTCAAGGCTTCCACTTCCTCCTCGCTGAGATGTACATATGAATGAAGAATTGACCAGTCCTGTCGATGCCACACTAAAGCAGGCAAAGTCCTAGGGAAACGAGATCAGGGCTTGACACTCAGCAGATTTTTACCTATACTGAAGTCTCACCGTATGAAATGCACATTGCAAGGAAGAACAAGTACGACCAGGTCTCTACTAGCATGCACAGGCATGAGCTACAGAGATTTCCACTACCAGTGCAGCAGAGCTCACCACTCATTCTGCAGCTGAGTTTCTCTGAGCTGATGAACATGTGGCTAAAGCCTTGAGAGGTACATAGCGCCATTTCAGTAACAGGTTTAATAAAGGTGTTTTTTCCCTAAAATATGGGCGTTTCTCTCAATGAAGGTTCAAGACTCCATGGACTTCCGGGGATGGGTGGGGATGTAGGGATTTATACAGTACCTGGTAAACTCCTGGACAGCTTCTATTCTAGGATGGTACACTACAATTCTCTTCTTGAGCATCAGTGCTGTGTATAAGATAACCGTTTCCATTCCAAACTGAGAAACTATATCTAGAAAATAGGGAAAAATTATTTTACAGAAAATACTAAGCTTTTTCCAAAAAATCAGCATAAGAGCACAGATAATACCGTTAACACTATTTACTTGAAGTACACGTGAAAACTGGGTTGTACTTTATACTGCACAAAAGAAATCAGAATAGGGAACCTGTGGTATTAACTAACCCTTGACAGAACCAGCGAGATAAGCTTTCCGAGCATCAAAATCCTTGCTGAGGAAAGATCCATTTTCCTCACTTTGGCAGATCCCCTTTGTAAGGACAGCAATGTAACTCTCCATCATTTTAACTGGGCTTCCATGCTTCAAGTAGATCCTGTGAGAAAAGGGAAGAATCAGGTATTTTAACTGCAATCGGTGCCAGAAGATATACTGGAAAAAAACACCAAAACCAGAATCACAGTGTCACAAACAGCAAGAATTCTTGCCAATAGCATTACTTCAGACAGCTTCTAAACCAAAGTCTTTCAACCTGCACAGAAAACCACGTCTGTCTCCTGGGGTGAAGAAACCACCTTGCATTTTTATTTAAGTTTCCTGTTTTATGAAAGAACCAACATTTACCAGCCTAGAAGCACAGCACGAAGGTGTCAGCAGCTGTCCGGACTAGGGATTCTTTGCCACCTTGTAGCAGTTGCTTTTTCATAAAGCAGTACCTCCATAACTCCTGTTACTACATGCAGACCACGTGACTAGCTAGTTTTTCATTTTTTATCCAAGAATCATTAGACGTTCTTCTGTACTCTTCATTAAACAATGAAAGAAAAATATAAACATGCATCCTTGATTCTCATAAAAGACCCGAACAAACCCCACACCAACCAAACCCAGGCACTTCAGGCTGTCTTCCAGACGGCAGACACCATCACCTGTTTCACAGGTTAAGGTACTTCAGGAGCAGCGCTAAAGCTCTCCACAATCTCTGTTCCATATTAGCTACAGTACGAGCTGTGTCACACTTGAAACTTGAGTATCATGTTTAGAGGAATCCATCCTGGATTTGAGAAGAAGTATTAGCTGATAAATCAGCATTAATGTGATCCTCAGCAGATCGAAGTACTCCATGTATCGGTGAAAAAGAATGGTTTTTTTCAAGCCCCTGCAGGAGTAGTAAGCCTGATGGCATCCTCAAGTCTGTGATCCAATCAGCTGCAAAATGTCAGGGAATACTCTTGGTATCAAGAGCCAAGACCCAACTCATTTGGGAACTGAAGGAAAAGCAAAGAAAGATGCAGAGAGAGATCATGGGGATAGGGATGTGGAGGAAAGCGAGTAACGACAACAAGCAAAGAAGATGGCAATCTAGTTGGAAGAAGGGAGAATACAGAACCACAGACTTTGAGAGGCAGAGGGCTACAGGCAAACGTGTCCCTGGGTACCATGCTTAGTTCAGAAGAGCTGCAGAAACGTAGAGAGGGGCAATCTGCCCACCATACACGTGGTGACCTTTGATTACCTGGCACTGACCTCTTCCCAGATGTTTATACTTTCTAAAAATCTATTTTCTTAGAGAAAATGAGCACGTGGGTGGGTGGTGGTGGTCTGTGTCTGGAGAAGACAAATTAAAACCTACTGGGCATCTGACATTCACCCGTCACATACTTCATGAACTCAAGATAAACCCAAATCAAGGATTTACATAATCTGATTCACAGTTTGTAGGACTGAGCTTCCAGCAGATTGTTAGACCAAACGCAAACACAACCCAGTGAAGCGACATCTTCGCCGTGGCAAGGTCTAAACACGCACGCGGCAGCACCTCGAACAGCTTTCGCACAGACCTGCAGAGTATCCTTGTGAAGGCTGCGTACTTCTCTGGGTTGAAGTCTTTGGCCGTCAGAACAATGGAGAAGTGGGTGACCTGGGAAAGACACACGCACAGAAAAATACGGCGCTTATCTAACGACCCCCCGTAAAGAGTCTTTTTCACATTCTCGACCTTACCACGGTGTTCTGACAAGGCGTTTCCCTGTGGAAAGTGCAAGCAGCAGCAGCAGATCTAAATCGCTAACTGCAGAAAAGGTCCGGTTAGCAGATTTTTGAGTGACTCATTTCCGCTGAGTCAGCACTAGCACGTACTATCTTTCGCTCCATCTACTCTGTAACAGTTGCTTTCCTTTAATCTCAGGAGATTATGTTCAAAGACAGAAAGGCATTTTTTCTTCCCCACAGCAGATAGGAAACTTCCAGAACTGGTTGCCAAAGGAGGCTGTGGAGGCAGACAGCGACAACATACTTAGAAAGAGCCCGGAAAAAAAAACCATGGGTAGCAGGTCCTTGAACTCTCCAACTTCCTCATCTGAGCGAGCACGGGCTGGGACACATTTGTCTGCAGACAATGACCAGACCCACGTGTCCTCCTGAAACAGCATCTCCCACTGTCGGAGACAGTACCAGGACACATTATTTTATTTTACTTTTTTTACACCTTTAAGGTTCATAGGAGGTGTAAGCTTGGACTGAGGAAAGGCGAGCAACAGTCTCCTGCGGGTATGCAAAGCTACCACGATATCTTCCTACTTACAGCATAACATGCAATATGAAAATTGAATGAACTTAACTGACAACTGAGTGATCTTCCTAACGGGGAAAGCACAGAGGATATCTGCAGCCTTCCAGTTATCGATGCAGCAGAAAAGAAAATACCTATACAGCTCAACCCCTTGGAAAAAACCCAGCAGCAAGTTCTACAGGAACAACATTTTGGACACTATGAAAGAGCTTTTTTGACAAAAAGGAAAGAGAAAAAATTGAACGTGCAATGCAACATAATTAGAAATCATGGTGTGAAAGCACAGAATCAAAGCTGAGTAACGGGTACCTCAATCTCTCTGCCCCTCCATCCAACACACATCTTGGTGAAAATGTCCGCACGCAGGCTGGTCAGACAGCTGGGCAAGAGCCGCACTGGGAGCACAGACCCCTGGCTCCCTTCCCCTTCCGACAGCACAGCATGGGAAAACACTGCTTCAACTGCCCGAGGAAGCACGGCAGAAGCCTTCCCTGCGCTCTACCGAAAAACAACGGGACAAGTCCTACCTTTTTCAAAGCTGGAGAATCTTGAACTTCCACAGTTGTGATGTAGAACCACGACCTTTTATACTGGCCAAACACAAACGTATGAAGCAATTTACTTTCATCTGTGAGGCAGCACTTTCGCAGCAACAGACTCCTCAGCTCAGCTGTTACGGACGGATAACACCAAACCCACAAAGCATCTCCATTGGTGTCTTTTTCTACGGTGGAAAGATGTTCACTGTGAGAATGCCAAACAGCAGCAAGGAAGTAAATCGATGGGTTAATCAGGCTTGTTTCCTGGAGTCAGAATAAAAGTCCACCTTTCCCTCACCCTAGACATCCAGCGCTGCCACCACGAACTAAGCTGCAGGGCAGCACTTGTGCTACGGGGGTTATTTTAGAATATTAATGAATAGTAACATTACAAACAATGCTTCTCGAAGTACAAAAGGCCCCGGGAGGGCGAAGACACGTTCACAGGAGCCAGGCATTGACCGACAAGCGCCGGAGCAGCTCGTTCGCGGCTCTCCCCGCTTTCCCAGCTCCGCTCCGGCAGCAGCGGCCTCAGCGCCCGCGGACCCGGGGCGCTGTGGCCGCGCTGTGCACGGTTC
>NW_010424283.1:0-351 GCF_000710305.1 Buceros rhinoceros silvestris
CTCGGGGCTCCACATCCACAGACTCGTTGAACCACTTCGGCTGGAAAAGACCTTGAAGACGGAGCGCAGCCAAGACAGGAGCCCCGGGCGTGCGGATTAACCTTTATTACCGGCTGAGCCCGCGCTGTGCCCAGTGCAGCCAGAGCCCAGGGGCGCCCGGCCCCGGCCCGGCTCCCCCCCGCCCACCACACCAGCCACCACAGCAGCAGGTCCTGCTCCTGTGCGCTCCTGGGCTGAGACCCGGCAGCTCTCACATCAGGTCAGGCATCTGATGCTCCACGGTGGACGTTTGGGTTGAAGAGGCAGCTGCATGTCATAGCACAAAGCAGCTCTGCTGGGGTCGGTCCAGCA
>NW_010424283.1:367-1693 GCF_000710305.1 Buceros rhinoceros silvestris
AAGCACGCAGAAGAGCCTTTTTCCACCCCTCAGAGCTGCCGCTCTCCCTGCTGAGGTTTGCATCAGGGAAAATGCAGACAGCTTTTGTTCCCCGTTTCTAGAGCCAGCTGAAGGTACGGGACAGAAAGCAGTAGTAGCTGCCGTTGTCTTCAGGGTGGACAGGCGCAATGAGGAGGATGCAGGAATTGCCGGCGAGGTCTTTGGTAGCAGAGAAGCGGTCGGGAGTCCCGGCAGGCTTGTGCTTGTCTTGCTCGGAGTTATAATAGAGCAGATACCTCAGGGAGTGCCCTGGGTACTGCTTGTACCAGGAGATGCCAAACTCACTGATGTTGTACGGGGGGCTCAGGGTGCAGGGCAGCCGCGCGGTCTGCCCGGGCAGCACCGAAATGGAGGGTGGCTGGCTCAGCACAGGCTGAGCCCCAAAAGCTGTGTGCACCAAGGATGCAGTTACTGACAGTCTGAACCATGTCCCCATCACCCCCAGCCCCAACACATCCCTCTGCTCCCTTACGGCAACTCCATTGCCCATTGTCCGTCCCTCTCACCACCCCGGAGCAGGATGCCCTACTCAGCCTGACAGCCACCTGGCACAGCCCAGTCCTGCCCCCACGCTGCAGTGTCCCCCAGACAGCAGCTCGCTCAGCCACACCGCCCTTACCTGTCCCCACCACCCCGAGGAGAAGCAGGACCGCGAAGCCCAGGGCCATGGCAGGAAGCAGAGGAAGGGAGGCTGTTCAGGTCTGCAGTGCTACACGAACCCAGGCTGCTGTGTGCTAGCGCAGGTGGGGTGTATGTAAATGACACAGGGGGCTCAGGGACTCCAGCTCCCCGTGGTGCTCGCTTTGCTGCAGCTGGGCTTCAGGGAGAGGGCTGGGAGCAGTGGGGCGAGAGCCGAGCATCGCAACCCACCGCCCACCTTCACCCCAGGCTGGCCCATTTCCTCCTGCTGCACCACTGCACGCAGAGCCCACCCCACCGCTCTGCCCCAGGCGCTGGGGTACAGTGGGGGGGCATCACGGACCATCTCCCCTCTGACAGGGGGAGCAGAGAGGTTGCCCTGTGGACTTACACTCAGACCTTGCACCTCAGACCCTCTGCCACCAGCTGCTTGGACGCCAGGAGTCTGAGCCACACCACACCAAGGCTGCCCTGTGGCAGCAGCAGGCTGGGGGCCAGCTGGCTCTGCTGCCACCACAGAGGGGGAAAGACAGGATGTGCCAGAGACTCCCAGTAGCTGTCCCATCACAGAAGCAATATAAAGAAAGTTGCTGCTCCCTTCTCCATGCAGCTCCTTCACCCTGACAAGAATGACTGCCGCACAGCACC
>NW_010424283.1:1827-2146 GCF_000710305.1 Buceros rhinoceros silvestris
CTTTGCCAGGGCCACCTCAGATCCAGCAGCCACAGGCTAACACCAGCGGTGGCTGCAAAGTCACCTGCCAGCAGGCACTTCCCACGGGAGCTGCTGCAGTGAGACATGGCTGCAGCACAGCTGGTGCCTTGTGTGGAAAGACAGCAGACGGTTACAGCAAAAGGCTGCCAGGTTCACCAGGCGTAAAGTCCCCCATCTGCAACACTCGTCACAGGGTCCAGAGACACTGCACCACACGCAGCCAGACACCCCCAGCAGGTCCCTGCCCACTTCAACCACCAGCCCAGGGACGTCAGGGGGATCAGCACGAGCTTCCACG
>NW_010424283.1:2292-2939 GCF_000710305.1 Buceros rhinoceros silvestris
CTGCACCACACGCAGCCAGACACCCCCAGCAGGTCCCTGCCCCCTCCAGCCACCAGCCCAGGGCAGTCAGGGTGTTCAGCAAGCGCTTCACTGCGTCCCACAACCAGTGGGTACCTCCTGCCCTCCACAGGCAGCTCAGCCCCTCTTGGTGCCACCATGTCACCATCCAGGGATGGCCCGTCCCCAAGCCAGAGATGTTGGCAAGTGTTTCCTGGCATGACCGGCCCACATGCACTCTGGGTTTGAAGGAAAATGGAGCTCCGAGACAGAGCCCTGCCTCACCAGAACACCCCAGCTCCATGCCTCTGGCACAGGCAGATGCCGAAGAGGAAGCACCATCATCACCCAAGGATGTGACACAGGAAACTGGACGCTCGCTGCACTGGCTCTGAACAAGGCTGCTGCGCCCAACGGCTCGTCTATTTTCTCCCCATCTCCACCAGCTGGTCTAACAAAAGCAGTTGCCCATCACCTCACCCAGGTGCCTGACACAGTCTCCTGCATCTCCCTTGGGAGCAGCAAGGGGGAAGCGAGAGCAAAAGGCAGTGACTGGGGCAACAAGAGCAGCTGTAACAGATGCCACAGAGCAGGGGCCGCACCTGCGGTGCCATGAAGAGGCGAGGTGCTGGCTAGACCGGATGGGACCA
>NW_010424283.1:3091-6350 GCF_000710305.1 Buceros rhinoceros silvestris
GGCAGGGGAGCAGCCAGGGCTGTCACACACCTGCCGGGGACACACGGAGCAATAGGTGCCACGCAGCAGGCCCTGCACACACGGCACAGCCCAGCTGTGTCCCGCCTGTGCCCATCCAGGCAAACCTGCCGTATCAGCCTTTCCGAGCCTACAGCAGGCAGCAACGGCTGCTCGAGACCAGCTCCAAGCAGGGCTGGGGCTTTGCCTTGATGTCCTCTGGCCTTGTGAAGCCCTCACACGGCAGCCAGGCTCCCAGACCCACGCAGGTACAAGCACATAAGATAACTGCAGGGAGGGAGGCCACAGGCGGAGGTAAGTTCCCAGCCTTGCGTATCTGGGGAATCACAGAAGAGGGCTCTGCTTATCTAGACACACCCACAAGAACCACGGGGAGAAGCGACAGCTGCCAGCAGAGCTCCTCTGCTCCTGGCTGTGTGCAAAGGGTTCCCTGGCTCAAATCCCAGCCCCTGGCTTCAGAGAACAGATATCTGCAGCTGCTGGGAGGGAATGAGCAGACCCTGTCCTGGCCTTGCCCAGCTGGCCATGAGCCTTTACCTGACCCCAGGCAGTCGCGGCTGACGCCACCAGACACGTGGTCCTAAGCCTTTGCTCCCTCTGCTATTTGAATTGGATCCCCAGCTCTGACCGAGGTCTGTCAGCCCTGGGGATTTCTCAATTGTGACAGACTTGGTCAGAGTTCACATCCAAAACATCTCCTGGTGACTCAGCTGCAGTCTCCAGCTCTTTCCCCTTGTGACCAGGACAATTTTGTGGGAGGGAATAGCAAGGGCCAGGGCTCCCTGCTTTTTCCTACTCTTGTTTGACGAAGCAAAGTAGAAGGACAGAGACCTTCTGAATCAGAACCGTTTTCCCCAGATCAAAGTACTCACCCCCACTCCTACCCTGGAGCAATCCCAGCACCAAACACCAGCAGATGTGGCTGTAATGCAGCAGCTCAGAGCCCTGCTGACAGCCCCGCAGGGCTCCTGCCTCTGCTGGCTGCAGCAGCGGGCACTCCTCAGTCACCCTTGTGCCTCCTGTCACATCCACGGGGCCCTTGGATTTGGGGTGACCAAACTCACATCAGGTCTCATCCCCTGTCTGCAGTCAACTGCCAAGAGATGGCAATGCCACGTCCTGACTCTCACTGCTCACCTGAAGAGGAGGTGTGAGCACAGTTCCTGAGCAGCGGTCACCAGAGGGACCAGCACTTGCCTGTAAAGAGGCAGAGGGTAACAAACAGGTCGTGTGGGAATCCCAGGTCATCCCAGAACACAAGGAAAGGGGCAGCAAATGTCCTCCTCCAGACCTCAGCAGATTCTCTTCAGAGGGCAGTGACCTGCCAAGGAGAACACCTCTAAACACCACAAGCTCACGCTGGCTGCGCAAGGACATACTGGACTTTCTTCACCACCTCTCTCTCCCTGCGACTGCATCAACCCTCTGGAAAACACAGGGGTCCTGATGAAGCCGAGCAAGGTGGAAAATGCTGTGTCTGAATTCACCAGTAAACACCTACAGGAAAGGGAGCACTGCACCCTCAGAGTGGTCTGTCAGCTCCTCGGCAAGACAGCCCAGTCCGGCCCCTGCACCAAGAAGGGTCTGCTTTGGGGGTGGAGCCACACACCAGGAAAGCCCTATCACCTCCTCACACCAGAGGTGGAGCTTTGGAGAGGAACTCTACTCAGCAGTCCCTTGGACAGGGCACAGTAGCTCTGAGGAGGCAGAAGCCAGCTCAGATGAAGAGCTAGAGGTTGAATCTTGTGTTTGTCTGAGGTGGCTGCTCTGGGGGAGGAGGAACCTTTCCTGGGCAGAGCCACCTGCCCCAGTTACAACTCTTGACTGCACTTTCGGCCAGGAGAGGAGTGAATCCATTTCTCCACGTACCAGGTAAGGCCAGGCACAGCTCAGGGCATTATCCACCACCAACAACTCAGATTCATGACATTTAGAATGGGCAGGACTTTCAGTGCCAGCCTCCGCTGCCAGCTTTCACCATCTAGACCTGGATTTCCTCAGAGATCCCATAAGAGGGAGGCAGCGCCAAACCAACCCTGGGGCTGGTGACCTTGAGACCATTGCATAACCCACTAAGGCTTTAGTCAGCTCAGCCAGCTGCATCCGAGTCACGCAGCCAGAGAGGTCACATTGTCTTAGCTCCGGGGTCAGGACAGCTCCTCAGGAGGAGGATATGGATGTAAAAAAAAATTGTTACTGAAAATACCAAAGGACGCATCTCAGGTTACCTCCCTCCAGCACCTCCTCTGCCTGGAGGGCAGCCAGCCCTGTCAGCGCAGCTGTGGATCTCTCCGCCAAGTCACACCAGCACAGTCCTCGCTAGGCTGCACCTCCCCTCCGCAGGGTATGTACAACCCTGCCTGGTCAACGAGTGGCTGATACTGTTAACAGTCTGGTAACTTAACAACAGCTTGAGAACTAAATTAAAGATGATTCTCAGGTGGTAGGTCCAAAAGAACTCCTTTATTTCTCTGTAATAAATAACAGCACTATCTAGATTCCGGTCTCACAGGCCCAGCCATTCTCTTCCTTCCCTACTAGTCTAAAAGTGAGTTACCACTAGAAGACTCCCGTCTGCTCTCTCCAGCTCAGCCCCTGTCTCTCCTTCTGCTCCCTGCAGGCAGCAGAGCTTACACCAGGCTCCTCTTCCCTACGAGGGGACAGACTCTTCACAGGAGAGAAGAAACACCTACAAGGGAGAGAAGCACAAGTTCAGCATTAGGTGCCTGTTCCAGCAGCTGGAGTTGGAAGTTCTCCTACCTGAGGCGACCGGATCAAGACATAACTGCTGACACCTGCTTTATCAGGTGCAGCACGAATCAAGCAGGAAAGGCAGCAGGCTTCCCACAGCAGCAAGACAGGAACCTCTAAGAGGGTCCCTACAGCTGCCCCATTCACAGTCAGGATTTCTCCCACCCTTTCCAACTCCCTTCTGCCTTCCAGGACACAGGAAGGGCAGAACTCCTCTTACGTAAAGCCCTGAAGGTCACTGTGACCTCAACAGGCAGCTTCCACGACCTCTGGACCCTCTTGGGTGCTCCCCTGGCAGCAGCCCCTCACCAGGCAGGGCGCACACTCACCGTTGCTGTACTTGCACTGCTTCAGGGCCTCGTTGAAGCCCTCGCACAAGGTCAGGTCTCGCTGGTTGGTAGCACATTCCAGGAACTGCTTCATCTCATAGTGGCAGGGCCCGTAGGGCGACGCGGGCTGCTGCCGGGGCTCCTGCAGGCGAGGACCTGGT
>NW_010424284.1:0-5534 GCF_000710305.1 Buceros rhinoceros silvestris
GACAGGAAGAGAGGAACCGGCCTGGCAGTGCAGGGTGAACAGTTGAGCTCCATGATCTTAAAGTCTTTTCCAACCAAAACAATGCTGTGACTCTATATAATGAGTTCACAGACCCCTTCTGGCTTTACCATGCAAGAGTGGCTCATAATTAAATAATGTCACCTTGGTTCTTGTCAAAGACACATCACAACACCCAGCACTGCAAAGAGGTGCAGCTGCACAGAAAACCTCAGCAGATCCACCGTGGGGACAGTCAGCCACCAGCAGCCCCTCTCCAAAGGGGCATCGCTCACCTACCTGATGTTCTCCTGGCAAAAGGCATGCACAAAAGCCTGGACTTGTGGTTGAGAGAAATGCTTGTCATAGTGCTCTATCAGCTTGGCATAGATGGTGGGCACTGCCATGAAGACACTGACACGAGGAGCTTGGGAGCTTAGCAACTTCTTCCAGACCTAGAACGGAAGAGGATATACATGTAAAAGTACACCTTGGTGTAAGTGTATAGGGAAGGAATCATCAGCACTGACTCCTCAGAACCCATGAGTTCACACACGAGGGCTCTGCAAACGCTTCATGGGGTGGTGAGCCCCACCACTGCTCCTTCAAACAGTTCAAGGGGAAACTGAGGTACAGGAGTGCAACAGACTCATCTAAAGCAAAGCCACCCTGGGCCGGTCAAACCTCTGCTATCGACAGCTTCTGGAGGAAACAAACAACTGGAAGCCTGTTGTGTGCACCTCATCCACATCCAGGACAACTCCCAGCCTTCATCATGCCCTTTTTGTCCAAAGCACAATACCGAACTCTCATCCCACCACTGGATGCCTTCACTCTCAAAGAGCACGAGGGGATGGGAACAGCATTTTTCAGTAACATCATGTTACAGCCAAGAATTTGCTCATGAAGGTGTACACTTGTGGAAGAATCAATTAACTCCCTTATCACGCTCAGCTCTTCAAAGGCTACACAAAGTCACCTGCTCTTCAAAGCATGGGAGCTCTTCTTTGGAAAGACATGAAACCACATCCAAAGAGCACGGTACAAGGTAGGAACCCACAGATTAAAACCTTTGAGAGAGAAATGCTTTTAAACGGATGGCAGAGCTGGGAAGAGAGAGATCATACACTGGGACTGGGAGTGAGACTCCACTGCTCATCTTCTGGCGAGTGGGCACAGAGAGACGTGTCCCCATCAGAAACCACAGGTAAAACTGCTGTAGCTAGGAGACAGCAGCTAACGAGAAGGGACAATCATGCTCTTCCCAAGAAGAACTGTCCCTGAGGGAGATTTCCTCCAGCCGCAACTCCTGCTAACCTGTGGGAATGGCAAATTCCAGGGGCCAGTGCTGCTGGGGTAGAGGGGGTGACAATTAAGTGACCCTTGGCTGCTGACCTGGCTGAGCAGCCCTGTTTGGGAGCAGTTATCAATACTGCAGCTGCGCCCATTCCTTCCACACCTCACCACTCCTCCCTCGAGGTCAGCTATTCCCAAGGCAGAAACGACCCAAAGCCATCAATAAATCACAGGCTACGGCAACGGCCGCCTCCCTCCTTTCGCTTCAGCCCCTGCCCCGCTGTTGACAAATGTATTTCCTAACAGCTCCTGACAGGACGCGTCGCCTCTCCCCGCCCTGCCCGCGCACGCTCAGCTGCACACAGGCGTGTGTGACAGCGAGAAGAAGTGGGGATTGATGGAAGGTGAACAAGTGATTCTCCTTCATGCTGTCACTCTGTCCCTTTCCCCTCCACCCTGCTCGCTCAGGCTCCATTTCATTACTTTCTACTTGGCTGCGCCAGTGCCGCCTCCTCCCGTGTCTCTCACTCCACTGCTTCAGAACAATCAGCTCCTAAAAAACCAAACCCACCACCACCAGGATGTCAGTAGAGCAGGACACATCCAACGCAGGCACTGTCCCACCCAGCTGAAGGGAGGTCACGCTGCCTTCCAGCCCAGAGCTGGTCCTCGATGGGGCGAGATAAATGCAGAAGGTGGAAACGCCCCCGGACAAGTCGGAGGCTGAGACATGAGCACTGCAGGATCCCCTTGGCATCAGGGAAAGCCGAGGAGGAGCAGGACGGGTGGGTGACATGCCCAGAGAGGGAATATTGCCCTCCCCTGCAGCTGTCAGCACAGAATCTTATCACCAAATCATTTGGGTTGGAAAAGCCCTTTCAGCTACTCGAGTCCCCCTGTTCCCCAGCACTGGCAGGTCCCCCCTGACCCCTGTCCCTCAGCAGCACCTCCACACGGCTGGGAAACCCCTCCAGGGATGGGGGCTCCCCCCATGCCCCGGGCAGCCTGCGACACACCTGCACAACCCCAACAGGACAGAAATTCTTTCTCAGGGACAACCTCAACCTCCCCTAGAACAGCTTGTGACCAGTTCCTCTCATCCTGTTGCTTGTTTCTGGGGAGAAGAGACCGACACCACCTCGCTACAGGCACACTCCCCTAAAACAAGCCAGAATAGGCAAAATTGTATTTAAAAGGACCTAATCCCTACCTGAGTCCTCCCAGCTTCTTCCCCAGATATTGCCTTCTCTTCACACACACCCACACCCACACACCTTTATCTTTCCCATTCGGGGCTTCGGAATGGAGAAGGACCTCTCCAAAGCAGGGGCTCAGCACTCAGACCTGCTCTCCTCAGCTCCCAAGAGCCACTGCCTTGGGCAGGGAGAGACGAGCGGGGATCAGGACCGTGCTGGAAGAACTGAAGGGAAACAGATGCTCGGGGCTGCTCAATCCTTGCTGTGTGATTTTTTTTCTTTGCCTTCACAAGTCCAGAGCAGCTGTGGGGAGCGCAGGCAGACTTCCAGGCTGGCTGCGCAGCCGAGGTCTTTTCACATGGATTTGAAAAACAAAACAAAACACAAACCCGTCACTCCAAAACACAGCAGATCTCTCTGGCCTTCCAGGCTGGCTGCGCAGCCGAGTTATTTTCACATGGATTTGAAAAACAAAACAAAACACAAACCCGTCACTCCAAAACACAGCAGATCTCTCTGGCACCCCAGAGTCTCCTGTCCTCACACGCCTGCTCAGCTCCTGCCCTAGATAAATTCCTCCCCACCGCTGCTCCTGCCTCGGGAGCGGCTTTTTCTGTGTCAGTCCGACTCGCCCCAGCAACAGCCCCTTTCCTGAAGATAAGCAGCTGCCCTTGGATTTGTGCCGGCAGCTGCCGGAGTGCTCTGCTGCCAGCCAGACAGCTCCTCCTGCTCAGCCAAATCTGCATCCCACCCACGTGTTTTAACGGGACTGAGCACCGTGCCACAGTGCAACGCTGAGCCTGAGCTGTCCGGAGGGCTTGTCACTGCCCAGGCAGTTGTACTTCTGTTTTATAACCAGAACTTCACAGTTTCAGGGAAAGATCTGGGGCAGTCTTGTTACTTGGGACTAATCAATCAATCCTGGGGCTTGGACAGGCTCTCAGCAAGAGGCTGGCTTGGCCTTCCCAGTGCACAGCATTCTCCAACACCGTCGGACTTCGAGCAGCACAATCAGTGTCCCCTTCTGTTATCCCACGTGCCACCGATACCTGCAGACAGGCTATTGGCAGCCTGTCGTTTCATTTTCTTTTGCTCACCCGGTACCTCAGGACCCCAAGTGCTTTTCACAAGCTGCAAATTCTGGTGGCAAACTCCAGACTTTGCACTGAGCGTTCACCCAACCCAAGGGAAGCACCAGTCTTCCTGTGGAAAATGTTCAGGAGATGGACCAAGATTCCTTAAGATAAACAAGGGCTAGAAACAAAAAGTTTAAGAGCAAGAAAACAAGAGTGGGAACAGCTTTCTACCAGCAATAACAGCGGCAAAAGGACAGGGCTGCCTGAGCCAGCAAAGTGGGAGACCTTCTGTGCCCAAGAGCCTTCCCGACATTCCTGATTTTCCTCCCCTCCCACTGCTCAAGAGCTTATCTGGGCATTCCATGGGCTGACCAGGGGGATTTTGGCATCAGTCAATGAAAAGAACCCAGAGAAAATGACACCAGTGGGTACCAGGCAGACAGCTGTAAGGTTCTTCCCACGTATTCCTTGCAGCACACAGATGGTGAATGAGGACAGAGGAACACTCAAGCCTTCCAGGAGATGGTTCCTCCACGCAGCGACCTTCCCAACCAGCCTCTGATCTGCTAAGATCACCTGGAGCAAGAGATGCCAGCGCAGAGGAGAAAAGGCAGTCCCTTGGTTTTCCCTCTTCAGCGGCCTCACCTTCAGAGGAAGATGCTCAAAGCCATAAACTAGACAGAAACGACCAAATCGCCAACATTTTGGCATCTCCTAATGCAAAAAAAGAAAAAGGCAAGAAGGTGGCAACCCCCATTTGTACACTAAACCCCACACGAGTTTGCCTGCTACAGGACTCCCCAAACCACGCAGGCAAAAAATGCCAAAAAGCCAAGAAGAAAGCAGATCTCCGCATGGATTTTCCCACCAAACCGTGAATGGTGATAGACAGCCCACAGCACTGCCTCTATTGAGGGATCCAACCGCTTCCCTCTGCTATAAAATCATTGTATCATTTTCAGCTGTTACTGGATTTTTTTTAAGCCTTTTCAAAAGTAACAATTCCCCTAATGCAAAGTTAAATCATCCTTTTACCTCCCTTTTCATCGGGGAGCTGCGTCTGTGTTTTGCATCGATCGCCGCCTGCAATTTTCGCAGCGTCTGCAAGAGCAACGGGCAGTGACGCGGCTGCAGCCCAACCAGCTCGTGAGTCGGCGAGACCCTGCGCCCAGTGCCGAGGACAGAAAGCGCCCGTAACCCTGCAGAAGCACCGAAGGGGTGACAGGACCACGCAGCCGCGTCCGTGCTGGTTTATCGCCAGCTCTGAGGCAGACGGGCAAGACACGAGATGGGAGAGCACCCAGGGGAGCTCTGCTCTCTGCAAAGACCGAGCCACGACAGTTCCCGAGCAATACACAGAGAAACATCCTTCTCTTCAAAGAGAAAGTGGGCCCTCGGCGGCTTCGCCTCGTGTTTGTTACAACCCCGAACTGTTTGCGCTCTGCACGACTCTGGTTTTAATCATTTATTCATCAGCACGGTTTGATGGCCCCTCCGCACTCCAGGCTGAAGCTTTTAAACCCCTCCTATGCTGTGGGCACACTGGAAGGAGCAAGTGCTTTCCCTGGGACCTGGTAAGATAAGTAAATACGACAGGCTCGGGTTCCGTTTTTTATAACTCCCCACATACATCAAAAGACATTATTCTGTAACAGATGCTGAGGACAGACGGCAGATCTGGGGAGATGGGAAGGAAAACTCTTAACTTTTTAAAGCCAGGTCTGCGAGAAGTGATCAAACACGATACATTCACCAGCACCCTGCTCCTGCCTCCCCCAGCTACGCTTTGAGTCCGAAACAAAACTGCCGCTTGGAAAGAGAATTGTCTTTTGCCAGAGCAGATGCTGCTGCTTGAATTTGCCTTTTTTTAAAAACAAACTAAAAAGAGCTGCCCAGAGTGACGTTCACCGACGCGACAGATCCAGGGGAGAGGCTTGCTGTGGTGCGCGGGTCTCCTTCCCCCCGGCAG
>NW_010424284.1:5642-14388 GCF_000710305.1 Buceros rhinoceros silvestris
CGCGCGCCCGTGTCTGCCGAGCCCTAGATCTCCCCGCACAGCCCTGCCAAGGTATAAAGCATCAGCACCCAGCCTGGTCCGCGCCAATAAAGGACAAGCGGTTTGCTCGCGGTCGTAGCACAGGTCTTGGCGAGGAAATCAGGGCTGTAACCACATGACACAGCAGCGAGCCCAGAGCAACACCTCACACGCAAAACCTCGACAAGCGTCAGGTCTACGGCGCCGCAGGAAAAAGCCACCATGGCTGAGAGCCCGTCAGGGGACTTAGTCTCAAATCACAGACTGGCTTTGGGCACTCCTCATGCCCAGTTCCCTAGAAAGAAAGGTCCAAGTAAAATCAACAATTGTGATGGCTTTGTGTGTGACATTGCAAGCCCAGGTGTGATTTTTAGAGGGTGTGATCCTCAGAGGCAGCTTAAGCCAGACGTGCAGTAACGCCGGCACCGAAGCAACAGCTCCTTCTGGAACTGCAGGGCAGTAAATCTGCATCTCAGCATATTCATTATGGAAGCGGTTGCAGGGCATGGACGGCATTGTCATTCTGAGGGCAGCAGCCATAGCTCGAAACCTGCCCAGCAGAGCAAGGTCACACTGAGCTGTGAGTTCTAGAAGCTTCCTCCATCACTCAGAGCAAGTTTGTTCTTTCACGGTTTTGACTGTTTTCACTGAAGACCGAAAGCCCTCCTGGGATCTGATCGCAGTCTATCAGCACGAAGAGCTCTCAGGGAGCCTTTTGCTATTGAACATCTTTCTCCTAAGGTGAGATCAGAGCTGGTCCAAGGCAAAGCCAAGCCCTTTTCTCTTGTTCACACTCAGAGTGGATCCACTTTGGCCAAAAGCCTCAGCAGAGGATCCTGCAAAGCAGACACCAACCCTGCGACTTGCTCCAAAAGGCTCCTGTCCACAGGGTGCCCGGCACAGCCAGGTCCCAGCACTGAACGGGGACTCTGATGTGTGACTTTCACAGCAAGAGCGCTGGCACAGAGGATGCCCAGCTTGCCCTGGACTGTCTCTTCAGGCTCTCTGCTGTTTCCATCGAGTCACAGCCACACCGCAGTGTGCGCTCAGCCCTAGCAGCCGTCACCAAATCGACGTGGGGAGGGGTGATGGAGTCACTGGGGAAGGGATGCTCTAGTGTCTGCTTGGTGCCAACCCTCATGTTTCAAGACACATGTGTTCATGGGCTTTCTCTGCTGCCCAGTAAGGAGGAGGTTCACCTCACATTCCCTCCTTAAGCAGAGGTGTTAACCCTTTCTCAACGGCCCCCAGTTTACACAGGAGCTGTACAAACCCGGCACCTCTCAAATTTTTACCGCATAAGAAAAGGCAGGAGTCTCAAATGGGTTCGGCAGCAATTCTCAAATGGGTTCGGCAGCAGCCGAGCACCACTGGCTGCCTGCAGACAGGAACAGTGTGGTCGGAGAAGCCAGCCTGGAAGCAAGTTATGACGGGAGGATTGGACAGGGACACTTCGGCTGCAACTTGCTCTGCCCTCCCAGTTCTCAGCCTTGAAAAATAAAAGCAACAACATCAGAGCCACCCTTGTCCCACAGCGCTGCCAGGAGGAACATGCTTTCAGGGTCACTGCTGCTCTCCCGCCCGCTCCAAGCCCACAGCAGCGCTGAAACATCTCTCCCCACAGCCAGCACCAGCATTCCTGAGCACCAGAAACACAGGTGGGAGCACCGGGTTCCACCCCATGGTGCTAGGCTGGAGCCCTGCGTTCCATCCCACGGTCCCCAGGCCAGAGACACACTGCACCCCGAGAAGTACATGCACCAGAGGACATCACGAACAAGTGGACTGCAATGCTGGAAATTAAGGGTCCATTTATAAACCTGTTATTAATAAATGATTAATAGAGGCAGCCATATTATTTAATAACTTACAATAAAAAGATGCCACAATAAGCTTAAGCAAGACAGTCTTAACAGATGGTGCTATAAAGTGAATTATAACATGTACAGTCGCTAGCGCAAAGTAATGGATGTCCTCATTTAATAAAAAGAACCTGATTTTATGCAGCAACTTTCACGCTTGAGGCATCTCAATGCACTTTAATGAGCCCCTGTGGCCTCGGCAAGAGGTTGCACACAGCGGCGGCGTTCAGCCGCTGTCGGTCAGGACACAGGGGTTACCCCACAGCCTTGATTTCTAACCTTGCCTTGGACAGCTACCAAAAGCAGGCGGAAGGGTCTTAAAGATGCCACCTCCTAACATCGCACTGCAGGGAGCTACAAGGAGTCTCAGTTCGGGGCTTGAAACATCCTCTAACCCAGAAAAAAAAAAAAAAGAGCATTATTAGCACCACCAAAACCAGACTGGCATCTGTATCCCTGACTATAAGGCACGCCGCAAATTATGTAATTTAATAAACACTGTAATAATAAAGTATTTATTTTGTATAATGAAGTGTTAGTGATTAGAAACCAAACACACATTGGGCATGCTGCTGCGGTTTCTCTTGAACCTTTGCCAGTATCACTCAAGGCTAAATATGTCTGCAGCAGGTTGCGAGTAAGTTCCTAGCCTTGTTTTGATCAGCCTGTCAAGTGTTTTAGCTGCCATCCGCGTTTCTTTATATCACACTATAATTGGCTGCTTTCTCAAGGTGCAGCGGAGGGAAGAGGAAAAAAAAAAAGAAGAAGAAAAAAAAGCAGAGAGCGGAACCCAGGCTCCTTCTGCAAAATCCTCTGCTGAAGCACCGCTGCTTTTCTGAAGGCTGATTTCGGTAGCAAAGGGCATTTTGTAAACAGCTGGTGAAAATAGCCTGGAACTGAAAGGCAGCTTGCATTAAACTCACCAGAAAGCCTTATTTACCCTCATGTGCTTGCTTTGTAGTGTCGATCAAACCACTTTCAGCTCCCAGGGGAGGCCCTCGGAAAAATAAAAGGGAATAAAAAAAAAAAAAAACCACCACAAATCAGAAGCAGAAAAGCAAGCGACGTCCTTCAGAGCCCAAATGCACCTGAGAGCCCTCGGAGCGGCGCTTGCTGCGGCGGACGCGCTCACCACGCTGTCCCCCCTGCCCAAGTTCAAGCTCCGGGGTCAAGCGGACGCCTCCGGCGCTGACCCGCTTGCCCTCGGTTGACAAATCTGGGGGGAGAGCTTTGAGAGAAGGCAGGCAGGGTGTCCTGCTGCCCTGCACCCCAACCCATCCTTCAACGTCAGCTTGTGGGTTTGCAGATGTTGAGAGAGAGCAGAGGAAAACACAAGAGTAGAAGGGACGATCAGTCACAGGTGACACGGGATGTGGAGGAACAGGCCCTGCTTCACTTCCAGGGTCCCACCATGCTCTTCTGCCACCTCACCAACATCACCAGGGCTGGGAGCCCCGGCTGTGGTGGGGCACACATCTCTACTGCACCCTGAGCTTCAGGGGTGACACCCTACAGCCAGGGGAAGACAATTCGTCAGTAACCATTGAGGAGAGACCACTGGCTACAGCTGCCAGGGGACCTTCTACCAGAGCATCCTGTTTACTCTGGAAATCACAGATTGGGGGGGTGGGAAGGGGCCTCTGGCGATCACCCAGCCCAACCCCCTGCTGGAGCAGGGTCACCAGAACAGGGTACCCAGGATGGCATCCAGGATCTCTCCAGAGCAGGAGACTCCACAACCTCTGTGGGCAGCCTGGGCTCCCTCACCCTCACAGCAAAGAAATTTCTCCTCACGTTCCAGTTTGTGCCTGTTGTCCTTTGTCCCGTCTCTGGGCATGACCAGGAAGAGTCTGGCCCCATCCTCCTGACCCCCTGCTTTAGCTATTGATCAGATCCCCTCTGCAGGCTGCACAGCCCCAGGGTTCTCAGCCCTTCCCCAGCACAACGATGCTCCAGCCCCTCCTCATCTTCACAGACCCCACTGGACTCTCTCCAGTGTTCCTTGTCTCTCTGGAAATGCAAACACAGAGCTGTCCCCCCGGGATTCTGGGGCTGTTCCCCCACAAAGGATCAGTGCTCAGGCAGCAAGAGGGTATCAAGGTGTGGGGCCATCTTGAAACAAGAACAGAAACGCACCTTTTCTGGGGTTACTTCTCCGAGCAGCAGAAATAAGCTACGAAAAGTCACATGGTCCCGCAGTTGCTTGGATCAGAGCCCGGGCTCGCCCTTGCCTGACAGCAGCACAAAGTCTTCTGGGTGTATCCCACATCTCTGCACTTCGACCCTTCAGTGTGACAAGACTCTCACAGGAGGTAAAGCAGCCTTGTTCCATGACAAGGTCCAGGCCTGAGAGGCTCTTTTCACCTTCCCAGGGCGTTCTGCACTGACAACACACGTTTCCTTTCTGCTATGAGGTGGCAGCACCTGAAAGACCAGTTGCTCCTTTAACCGTGACACTGGGGACTCCAATGTCCCTTACACCACCCACCACGCTGGGAGATGTAGATAGATGGTGCTGGATCCCAGGGGCCGGTAACTATAGAAACTGTTCCACCTTACTAGTGGTTGCCCTGGTTCCAGTCCCTGTTCTTTAGCTCAGCTGCCTGCCATTGTGGCAAGGAACAGGAGAAGTAGAGCACTGGGACTGTCTCGGCTAGAAAACAGCGTTGTAAGTCAAGTGGGGTTTCCCTCCTGCCACCTTTCCTGCAAGAAGCTCTTGATTAGCAAAGCCTCTCATGTCACTGAGTCTACACCTCTGGTTTCTCCACAGAGGAAGAGCTTCCACGCGAGTGATGAGTATGAGTACTTCTCTTACTCCAAAGCCTGTGCTCTGTCAGGTGATGTCATACAGAACACTGAGGACATGGCATCAGAAAGGAAAAACACAAGCTAGTGAAACTGCCAACAAGCTTTGACCAGCACACCACGAAGGCACAAGAGAAATACCCGGTATTTGTACCTTTCCTGGTGCTAGAAAGTTAACAGCACTTATTCTGGGTGCAGACGCTCTTGGTGGGTACATAGAAGGGCCCAGCTCCAGTGAGAGACCCTCACCATCATGAGGAGGGACAGTGTAGCGCTACGATTATGTACGTCCCAAGCTGTAGCCTCCCAGACTGAGTGCCCAGCTGGTAACAGCCACATGTAGCCAGTGGTTGAGAGGCTGGAATTCTTCAAGGATTTATTTCCAAAGTTGCTCTAATTACAATTTGCAGGGTCTCGCTGCTGAATTTCAAAGCCAGGGCACAATCTCTCCAGTCTTACCATCTGGGCGCTGAATTCAGGCAACATGATGCACGTCGCTCCCACCCAGAGAGGACAGAGGAGCTTGTTGATCACCCCATGGACGTGGTGTAAAGGCAGCACGTGCAGAATAACATCCTCCTTCTTCCACTCCCATTTCTCAACCAGCCCCGTGGTCTGCAGAAGGATAAAGACAATGCAGCATTAGGGCAGGAAGGACTCTCCCTGCTTGAGAAGCCCAAGGTGCGCCCCCAGACCCAGATCCTCTGGGTGCAGCTGCCAGCAGAATTCCCAGAGCTCCTGGAATGAAGCTTGGGCTCAGAAATCCTTCCTTTAGGGTCTGCATGAGCAAAATTCCCATGGTAACAGTAGAGCAGCAGAGGAACACCTTCTGCATCTTGTCAGCACACATCCTCATATACATCAAAGTCCTTCCTTGTTACCAAGAGATCAATAGTCAATGATTTTAAGTAGGACCTAAAAAACTACTGGCCTGGTGCTGCACAGGCAGAGCTGGCAGAAATAGTAATAAAAACCCTCTCTTTTTCCCAGGACTGTTGACATAGTTTGGACACCATTGACCCTAGGCTTTTAGCACCTGTGAGGGATAGTCAGTAGGAGCAGAAAATCACTGTCTGATAAAGAGAAAACAGGTTTCATGTTAGTAAGTAAAAAAATATTAGTACATCAGCTTCCAAAACACTCTGCTGCAGAGGGACGGTTATCCTGAGTGTCAGACCTCGGGCTTCTGGGTGAACAACGCCCTTCAGAGACCAGTGTTCACAACTGGAAAGCTTATTTCCAGCCATCTAAAAATAATTTTAAAAGCAGCAGCACTGGAACAGTGGAATTTAGTCATGTCCTTCCCAACCCTCTTCCCCAGGGCAGGGAGCAGGTTTTAGGCTTTCTGCCTAAAAGAGACACCACAGACGCCGGTGACTGCTTGAGCCACCTCCCAGATGATCAGCATATTTGTGAGGGAACAGATTCTTTGCCCGATATAGCCGAGCCCTGGCTCTATCCATCACGGTTTTCAGACCCCTCTCGACTCTGCAGGATCCGAGCGCCCAGAACAACGGAAGCTCTTGTAAGGCATGATGTCTTCCCTGCCCTTTTTCCCCAAAGGCACGAATCTGAGGGTTGCAGGCAGTGGTAACCAACCGGTGAGGCAGGCAGCAGGCTCAGCTCAAACTTCTAATTCCTTTTGGCTCAGAGAGCTAATGGATTTTTTTGCCTTGGGGATATATAGTTGAATAATGCACAGGCTTCACACAGACCTCTGCTGGGCTCAGATTCCAATTAGGGGCAAAGATTCTTTCCGAGTCACAGCGAGGAAAAGCAAACTGCACAGAAAAGAGTCTTTTTACCACAGGTCTCACCCCTTCTGCTTTCCAGGAAAGCAGGGACAAGAGGCCACCTGCCCCTGGCAGCAGCTGCAGCACAGCAATGCCAGAAGCACAAGGCTTGGAGCCTCAACCCCTCTCAAGGACAGGTTAGAGAGCTGGGGGGGTTCAGCCTGGAGCAGAGAAGGCTCCAGGAGACCTTAGTGCAGCCTGTCCGTGCTTCCGGGGCTTACAGAAAAGCTGGGGAGGGGCTGTTCAGCAGAACCTGTAGCAACAGTACAAGGTGTGATGAGTTTTAAATTAGAAGAGGGAGATTCAGCCTAGAGAGAACGAAGAAATGTTTTACACTGAGGGTGGGGAGACCCTGGCCCAGGTTGCCCAGAGAGGTGGGAGCAGCCCCATCCCTGGCACTATCCCAGGTCAGGTTGGCCCTTGGGGCTCTGAGTGGTGCTGAGGGTGGTGAGAGCCTGGCCCAGGTTGCCCCGAGAGGTGGGAGAAGCCCCATCCCTGGCCCCATCCCAGGTCAGGTTGGCCCCTGGGCCTCTGAGCCCCCTGCTCTGGGTGCAGATGTCCCTGCTCCCCGCAGGGGTTGGACTGGAGGAGCTTTTTCTGTGATTCTGTGGGTTCGTTCACCTTAAACGTATTGCAGACTCTCAAGGTACAACCCCACAGCCCTGCGCAGGAACTTGGCTGTGGAAAGGTGTGTTGTGCTTCAGGGTCTGCAACTCCAAAACACTTCTGAAGGCCAAGACCTCCGTAACTTGGCATGAGTTTTGCCAAAGGCTCCCCAGCTCAAGAGAGACAAGGAACACTGGGGAGAGTCCAGTGGGGTCTAAGAGGATGAGGAGGGGCTGGAGCATCTCTGTGCTGAGGAAAGGCTGAGAGCCCTGGGGCTGTTCAGCTGGAGAAGGCCGAGAGCGGATCTGATCAATGCTGATCAATAGGTAAAGCAGAGGGTCAGGAAGATGGGGCCAGACTCTTCCCAGTTGTGCCCAGAGACAGGACAAGGGACAAACTGGAACATGAGGAGAAACTTCTTTGCTGTGAGGGTGAAGGAGCCCTGGCCCAGGCTGCCCACAGAGGTTGTGGAGTCTCCTGCTCTGGCAAGATCCCAAACCCACCTGGATGCCATCCTGGACACCCTGCTCTGGTGACCCTGCTCCAGCAGGGGGTTGGGCTGGGTGATCCCCAGAGGTCACTTCCCACCCCGCCAGTCTGTGATGCTGTGAAACCAGCACTCACCACGGCTTGGACGTTCTCATGGGTGCTGAGGACACCTTTCGGCCTTCCCGTTGTCCCACTAGTGTAGATTATCATGGCTCCTCGGTCTTTCCACGAGGAGCAGGTTGTCAAGAGATCCTCTTCCACTGCTGTGTGACTTGCAGATCCATCACTAGGAGACCTGGGAAGTGGCAAAAGCGGGACTCCCAGCTTCTTCGTGCTAGGGGCTATTTTCCCCACATATTCCTCCGCTGCGATGACCAGAGCGCTCTGAGAGTCCTGAATCACGTACTCTAGCTCCGGCACAGGGTGTTTCTTGTACAGGGGCACTGCTATGCCCCCGCTCATCCAGGAAGCCCACTGGGCCACCACATACGAGGCATCATTGGGACACAAAAATGAGATCCTCTCTTCCTTCAAGTCCCTGCTGGAGCACCCCAGAGCTCTACAGACCTCCCGAGACAAGCGCAGGCTCTGGCTGAGGAGGTCCCTGTAAGTGTGCTCACCATTTTGGTCAATGATGGCGATTTTATCACCGAAAGCCAAAGCTCTAGCGAAAACAGGAGTGATGTCACTGTTGTAGGTTGCCCATGCAGTTCGCAGACCCCTGTGAGGACAGCCAGCCCTCGTCTGCCTCCGCAACCCCCATCTGCCACGCTGCAAGTCCCGGACGAGGTTCCGAAGGGGCCGGCTCGCTTGGGGGAAGAGCAGGGAGAGCAGCATCCTGCCAGCAGTGCTTGAAGGGATTCTGCAGAAAGCAATTATAGGAACAGATAAGTACATGCAGCGATTACCCAGGGGTTTCTTCCCACAAAGGGGAAGCGGCAGCCTTCATCTGAAGAACACCCACTGTATTATTAATGTTTATGCTTCAGGCTGCTGCATCCTCAGCGCGCGAGGCCCTGCCCGGATGGAACGGGAGACAGACACCCTTCCCTGCGCAGCCCTAACAACTAGTCTGACTGCAGTGATGGAATGTTTTCATCAATCAGTAACATCAGGACACCCAGGAGGGGCTACGTAAGGTGCCGTCCTACTTCCGCAGGACCAATAATTACA
>NW_010424284.1:14544-15505 GCF_000710305.1 Buceros rhinoceros silvestris
TCCACCACTTTGGTGCGCCATTGCCTTGCTCCACGCTTCCAGTTAGGCAGCACGGCGCTGGACACGAACTCTAAGCCTCCTCAGTGGAGGATGGTTTCCTGCACAGGCTTTCCTTTGAGCAACAGCACATCTACTGGTCACCCACCACAAACACCTTCTTACGGGACAGACCCAGTGGTTATCAGCTCCCAGACAGCCCCAGGCAGCAGGAGCCCGGCCCACAGCCCAGCACTGCTGGGTTTTCCCAGCAAACAGCAGCAGGAAGCACAGCCACACACACTCTGAGCTGTGGGTTTCATACTTCCAAAAGGCCCAAGCTGGCAGCACCCAGAGCATTGGGACAAGCTCAGCCATGGCACCAGGCTCCATCCTGGCAGCATTCAGAGCCGGGCAGAGCATCGGGACAAGCTCAGCCATGGCACCACACTCAACCAGGGCAGCCAAAGCTTGATTTGAGCCCAGCCCAACCGCTCCAGCACAGCGCTGACACAATGCACAGGGGCACTTTGATAGCAACATCTTCCAGAAGAGAATGGGGAGGAGCACCAGCACCACCAGTAAAGGCTTTACAGGAAGATCACAGGCTGGCACGAATGCCGTGCATTCTGCCTTTGTGCTTAGACAGCACCATGACATCAACCCAGCCACTCATGGGAGAAGTTGGCAAAAAACCTGTGGTGGTAACTGCTGAGAAACACCAGTTTCGTCGTCCCCACCCTTTCAAAGGGAAAGGTTCTGTTCTACTGGACACAACCTGAACCATCTCACAGAAACCTCAGGGAAGGAGCTAACATACTGTGCAAAAACTGTAAGAGCATGACAGAGAGACGGGAGCCTCGAGGACTATGGGGACACTTTGCAGGGGTGCCAGAGAGGAGAGGAAGAAGCGATAAATTGCGAGGATGGAGGAGAACCTTGACCCCCTCTGCAGAGAGCCTGGAGCTCTGGCTGGAAGCTCAGC
>NW_010424284.1:15656-16393 GCF_000710305.1 Buceros rhinoceros silvestris
ACCCCCGATGTTGTCAGGGGAGCAGAAAGAACAGGCTCAGGAGAACATTCCTCCAGTCAGACACCAGCCTCACATAGGTTTTTCTTTTGCATATCGACCTCAGTTTCTGCTTCTGCAAAAGAAACTTGTGATTTGGTGCGGAAACATCTGGGGAGGGACAGAGCAGCTTTAAACGCAGAGCGTGGAAACCATGTGAACTCATGTCACGGACCATGGGGATGGAAAAACCCAAAACAGGTCACGACAGAGCTCACGTGGCATCTTTCCATTTCTCCACAGAAACTAAAACAGAGAGAGCCAACACCATTCATCACCTAAACCAAACCACCTCCTCCTGATCCACGCCCAAGGCCAGATGTTAATGCCCCAGACATTTACAGGGGCGTTAACTGGAAGCCAGAACGATACCGGGCTCCAGGCCGGTGCAGCCAAGTGCCCTTGGTGCACTCACCATTCCTCGGCAGGCTCCGGAGCTGCTGCTTCAGAACAGCGACTACCAAAAACCTCATTGTGCCCCATGCCTGGACTTCAGAGAACCAGTGTCTGTGCATGCACAGAGTCACCGACACGGGGACAGGGCAACAGAACACCAGGGGCTGTTTGCTTTGCCCTGCCTGTTGCTCAGGGCCAACTGGTACCACAAACCCTGGCAGAAATTCCTGAACATGATGCTTGTCACGGGGGACCTTGGGCAGAAGAACACAGCATCATTTGGGCTGGAAAAGCCCTTTCAGCTA
>NW_010424285.1:0-540 GCF_000710305.1 Buceros rhinoceros silvestris
GCATCGACCTCGACCGTGCCCGTGCTGTCTCCCCGGGGAGCGGGGGAGGCCGGGCGACTCCTCCGGAAGAGGCTCTAGCCCCAAGCCCCGTCCCTGCCCGACAGCCCTGGGGGGCGAGAGCACCGCGCTGGGTCACCTCGCATTCCCCCCGCAGTGGTCCCCGGACACGGGTGCTGGTTGTACCAGCTCTGCCGGAGAAAAATACCTGCCGAAACAGACCTTCAAAAGAAGAATCACTCTCAGTAGCTGGCTCATTGCAAAATTCCTGTCGAAGCCGACAACAACAGTGCCTGATTTGGAAAAAAAAGAAAAAAAAAGTTGTAATTGGGAGGTGACACGCACCTCTGAGCTGTAAAGTAACCGTTCTGGCCCCCTCTGGGGTGCACTCGGCTTGTTTTGAACTTCACTGCTGGGAGGCTATAGGAAGAACAATCTTTTGTAAATGCCACTGAATTGGTTAAAAGGCACTAACAGTCCTGAGCTCCCCCCTATATACTGCCCTGCAAGCACACTGCGATCAGTTGACCCTGTTTCAGCAGG
>NW_010424285.1:646-6645 GCF_000710305.1 Buceros rhinoceros silvestris
CAGGAAATAGACTGTGCATCTCACTAGCAGAAATAAAAATGCAAGATCCAGAATAGCTTTTACGAATATGCTACCTGGCTCTTTCTCTGAATTAGAGCCAGTGCTGCTTTGAACACACAATTTCCCTAGTGTTATTCCGAGGTTGATCTCCGGGGCAAAAGGAAGAGTTTGCTAGGTACTACTCACCTCTGGTGGCTTTACATCTTACTGCAAACTGATGGCAAGTTCAAGTAAAAGGAATTGTTTTAGGTATTTCTACCTCCCACTAGCTATGAACACCAAGAAGGCGGCATGCAGCCAAGCCCTGCTTCGAGGACTGCCCTGCGTGGTTGCGGCTGACTTCGATACTGTAAATGCTTCTGAGCGTTTTGGCAGCCTGAAATGTTTTAGCCTAGCTAAAGCAGGAGGTGAAAAGCAGAAACCTTGCCCAGAGCAGTATGTCTGCACGTGGTAAAAATCTCACTTAGTGATGAACAGTTTGTCTCTAGGAAGGGTGTGGGACTGCAATATGAATAGACGGGCCCTGACAGCACCTCTTACTGTCTCGGGTTAGGTGTAATTATCTTTCCACTTTTTACCACTATAAAACCTGCAGTGTTTGGCTGAAATCATTTGTTAGTGGGCAAATAACATTTTTTTCCCCAAGTGTCTTGCAGATCTTTTAAGGCCATGTTCAAAAAGAGCCCATGTCTTTCCTCTCGACTTTCGTCATGGTGGATCTTTTTTCATCTCACCAAAGCAAGAGCTCTTCCAACACTGACTTTTAAAAACATTCCTGATGGTTATTTTTGCTCAACTGTTTCTGTATGAGCAACAACATCATATGATTTTTGAAGCTATATAAGTAACACAGTTTGAATTTCAAAAATGCAGTCACCACTAAATTAGGAAGAAAGCAACTCACAAGTTGGTGAGTAAGTTTTAATTAATATGTTTCAATATTGTTCCTCAAAGGGATTGTATGAACAGAAGAAAACATTTATGAAGAGCTATGAGTGAAATTATCCATACAGAACCCAGAACATACCGGTTTATATACCAGTAGAGAAAAACGCCTATTTTCTGTCAGAAGTTAAGGATACTGTGTAACGGTATATATACATACCTGTACATAACATGGCTTAAACAGGTAAGGGACAATTCCTACATTTCTGTTCAAACCATCACCATTGTCACAAAATTAGTACCAGATTTGCTACAGACCCTTAACTTTGTCTAGCCTAACTGAGCATTCATGATTAGACATACTTTTCGTACACAGTTGCTTATTTTTTTATAGTTTCTGTATAAAGCCTTGGCACATCTCACTGCTAACTGTGTTTTCTCTAAGACAGGAAACTTGGTTCCTATTCTATCTCAACAGTTCATTTTAAGTCATGACATGACTTTACCCGTAATCTTGTGGTTATCCGATCCCCTTAATCCTGTGACCACGTTTGAAGACATCCCAAACTGCTGAAGATACCACTTCACCAATCCCTCCCCTTTCGTAATGGCATTCTTCTAAAAACCATGCAGGATTATACAGTGGCTGATATTTTGTATTCATCCAAGTATCTACTCCTTATCCCTGAAAAAAACCTGACAGTTCTCCTAAGTCCTGAGTAAAGTTCATTGTCCCATTGGTCTTGAATGCAATTTTATGCCCTAAAAAAACCCTGCCATACCTTGAGAAACCATGGCCCAGTTAAATAATGGTTAGTGTTCCATAGCAAGGTTATCTACTAGTTTCTCTATTTATTTTGCTTCTGTCTCTGCAAGTAAATAAAGTGATAACTTTGTTATCAGTTTATTCTTTTCAAAGTCTTCCTGTCTGTACCTTCACCAATCCTGAACTGACTAATTAGGCAAAAGAGAGGTAACCCCTTACTGGCAGTCTGACTTCTGTAGGTCAGAAGATGGGGAAGATGAACTAGAAGACTCCACAGAGTCTCTCTTTGTGGGAGACAGTTATTTTGCTAGTAAAAGCTTAAGGTCTTCCAAGTGCAGTTCACTGATCTTCCACTCTCACTTTTTAATCCAGAAAAAAAAGCACCCAAACAAAACCATAGGACCTATTAAATGAATACTTGGTGAAGTAATGTGGCACTCGACCACAGCAGTGCCAGCTGTGATCTCACTAAAGCTCGCAAGCTGAGTAAGGCTTGCCCTGATCAGTAATTAGAGAGGACATCTTTCAGGAAAATCTCTCAAGATGCTGCAAAATATTGTTTTGATGATTCAGTAGATGGCTCTTTTCCTTTTGGAAAAAAATATCCTATATCTCAGCTCAGACTTACAAACAGAACGAAGTGAACAGACACAAAAACCGTGATTCTATTATGCTGTTTTATTTATGCTGTTTATTTCATGTGTGGAGTCACAAAGAGAGTTGGAAACTATGAAGGAAATCACAAGTAGTCACATAATGTATGTGAATCACAGAAATAATTTTTCATGAGGATCAGCAAGACCAGTCATATAAGAAACACAGGAATGTTAATTACTTTTAAATTTAGATACTTTTATCTTACTAAACAAGCAAACAAGCAAAGCCCAAAATGCTTACCTGCTTGGGCAGGGCTGATACAGTACCATAAAACTTTCATACTTATTCTTGTATAAGAATGGAAACAAAGTGAGCACTTTGCAGAAAATATATGTAAAACTAGATCCCACTTTCCCCAAGTCATTAGTATTTCAGATAGATTGATAAAAAATTAATTTGGTGTTGCCTGTTGAAGGTATTTTGTTTGGGATTTGTGCTGTTTATCAGAGGTAAAAATTGAACAAAGTTTTCTAAAAAACATTTTTGATTCGAATGGTCTGATTTATTTTAAAAATTTTCAAACTTTCCAAACAAAATTAAAGGATTTACAAAACAAAAAGGACGTAGCTGAACTATCTAATTTTAGGAATGATAGAATAAAACCTTAATTTATTTTCTACCCCTCTTTCATATTGTCCCTAAAGGAAGTATTCCAGATACAAGACAGGGAGCACTGAAACAGTAAACCTGTCTTTTTCTGCCCAAATGAAATTGTGGAAGAAAGCTTAATTCAATTGCTGTAAGCTAGCATATTGGACAAATGCTAATTAAGATACTCATTGAAATCTTCAAAATCAATCCTAAGTTAAATTAAAATAATGGGTTAGGCTATAGTACAATGCCTCAAACTTACATTCCAGGAACTTGTTAAACACATGTTTTCACCTTTTAACTTTTCTAACCTACAGGAACATTCAGCTAATCTCTTTCCAGCATTCCAATATTTAACTGAATATGGTGGGGTTTTTTCTGATATCTTAAAGAATTCTTTAACAAGTTATGCTGAGGAAGTTACACTTTAATAAGCTATGCTTTAACAATGCTTAAGCAAGTTATGCTGGCTGCTTAAGCTCCGAACTATAGAGTTGTAGTTCATTTGGATAGAGGCTGAAAGACTCTTCAGTTAAAGGGAAAAATTAGAAGCACTTTCTGAAGTGTTAAATAGCACTATCTTATTCCACATCTTTAAAAACACCAAGTTATTCCTTTACAAAGAAACTCAGGATGTCACAAAATAAACTACATACTTCTGAATTAAGTTGGCTGATTTCCAAACAGTAACGAGCAAACATAATGGAAGTCACAATTGTCTCCCTTTACACCAAGTTTTTGTCTTACTTCTCCAACCTTTTTCTTCCTGATATTGATTTAAAATCCAGCATGCCATATGTATAGTGTGAAACTAGCATGCTTTTAGTCAAGAGCACAATCCACACATATTTCTCATGAGGATTTACGTGTTGGTAAAAATGTTAGAGGGCTGACTGGAGAGCAGAAACCTAAGCACAGAGTTAAGCTTTTAACAAACAGAACAGACAGCTTAGAGTATGATACTCTACTTTAGAAGTAAAAGTAGAGCAGTTTCATGGAATGCAAATCTATTTTTATTGCATGCTGTTTGTAATGTGTATAATAAGGGTGGGAATAAAAGTTACTTATCTAGCAAATCCTTTGTTAAGTGACATTGTGGAAAGAAATTACTTAGTTATTTGGGCATAACTTAAAAATATATGCAAGAATTTCTCTATAAAAAAGGCATAAAATGTCTTCCATGCATAAGTCATGTTCAGTTTCATCAATCTGGTCAGGATGCAGCGTCACATTAGTTTACACAGTTCAAAGTAAAGTCTGTGTATTGGAATGCTAGCCTCCAGGATTTATTACTGTTTCACAGAGAAATAATACGTCCTATCTGGAAGATGAACTTGCTGAAACAAGGTCCTCTTTGAACCACTTCTGTTCTATCAGGCTTCCTTGGTGAGCTGTAAAACAACCATAGCAAATGAACCATCCTCCATCTGGGATATACCACAGGTACTAAATTGCAGTGGGCTTTTTTTTTTTTCTTTTTTTTTGTCAAATCTTATATAGTGCTATTTATCAAAAAATGTCAAAAGCTCTGGAAAGTACACAGGACTAAGAATTTAAATAATTTTTTCCCCTGCAAACTAGTCCCTCAGTGCCTAGATAAAGAAATGGAGCATCTTACTAAAAAACATGAGTATCAGTTATGTCAGTGACTTGTTTTAATTTGACAAAGATTCAGTTTTTGGTGTGAAGTTCAACAGAGTACAGTCTATGGATTTAGTAAGACAGGAAAATAAACCCAAATTTAGTCAGAATACAAGTACCTAGAAGTGATGTGACACTATTAATTTTATCCAAGTTATGTGAACTTTGTCCATTCATATTATACAATGACTTCTAACACTGTGTAAATAATTCTGTGTGCAGTGCTTTAACTTGACGATGACCCACTGGATAGACTAGCAAAAAAAATTAATGTGGAAGAAAACTGAACGATATGCATACACATCGTTAAAAGATGCAGAAATATATTTGCTCTGCAGTAAACAGTTCAATGTATGTTCTTTTGGTGGAGAGAATTAAGAAAAACGTCTGTCTCAATGCAAATTCACTGAATATTATATATGACAAAAATAAATAGGAAATGGGTCAGACAAGGAAAAACACGATTATACTAGGCTTGTTGAATATCTCTTGCAAATACCTATCAAAATCTTACTAAGATATAGGAATAATGGAAGATAATTTTTTTTCCTCTCTGGAATACATTCTGTGTAATAACTTGGGAAAGGTAAAGGTTTCTTTTTTTCTCTTCAGAATTTAAAAAGCAAACAGGTTGTAAGACTGAAAGGAGGATCATGGCTGAATATGTTTCTGCAGTAATTCTAAAGCAATAGCTTATATTAGTCATTTCTTATGCTTGTTTTTCAAACTCAAGTTACTGGAAAATATCTACTTAATCTCATTTTACCAAGATTACTTTTTCATTTACTGGTTAACTGTCAGCTAACAAATTGGTGCCATTTCTTTCCATAAGGAGCTATTGGTTGGTGTCATATGCAAAGTATTTCCTGTGGAGGAATAACCCTTTACCGCTGGCATTCACTTCTTTAGCATATTATTGCAAACATCTGGAGCACACAACGAAAACACCGTCTGGATTCTTTCCTAAAGCACCTCAATCAGAGTAGTCCGAGCAAGAGAAATGCCAGATTAAGTGAGTAACCCAGACATGGAAAACGACTAGAGAAGAGTATCAAGGATAGAAAGATAAGAAATGCAATTCTTTAACTTGCAGGACTACAGTGGATTTATACAGCCCCTACCTCAAAGCCCACATCAGCTACTGCCAATTAAGAACCTATTTTTTCTGTGTCATACACTGTAAAGCAAAGGTGAACATTCACAGATTCAAGGCTTTCAGTTTAGATTGATGAATTATCTCTTGACAGACAATGAATCTCTGCCACTTCCTCCCCTACTCCCCAGACTCAAATTACGTTAAAAGCCGTGGTACAAACTAAGAGAAAGCAGCCAGAAACATAAATGGGAAGGATCCATTAATCACTGATGAACATATGACTGGATTGTACGAGTGCCAAGTAGTCCCTTGAGGTACTAACTCTTCTTCTTCAAGTGGTGGCATGAAAACGTGCTGGTTCTG
>NW_010424285.1:6754-18886 GCF_000710305.1 Buceros rhinoceros silvestris
GGGCCTATAGCATTATAGATCCAAGCACACAGGGGCATGTTAGATTCTTCCAAGCTGTAGAAGAATAATCCTGTATGCCACCCTTAAATTCAAGAAATTATAATTGAAAATATTTGATCTTTCCATTATTCTATGTTCACTAATTATTATATAATGTTAATGTAATCTGTTATTAATTTGGACATTAATGCTTTTCCACTATGGTTTTTTTTTATTATTATTATTTTAAGAAATATTTTCTATGAAACAACTTGTAAATTTACAACTCCTTGTAAATTCCCACAATCAATTTACCTGGAATCAGTGACATCATTTCTAGCAGTCTCTCAGAACCTATGACCCATCTTTAAAATGTCAGTTGCACAGTCATGCATAGTGTTATGTACATTCTATCTATCGCTTCTTTGAGAAGAGATGCTGGGTATTTTCAAGGAAGTAATATTTTCAGTGGATATCTGAATCTCTCATCCACCAGTCATTCAAACAAAATGTCTGTTCTTCCTTACCTCAGCTTTGAATTTGTTCTGCAGTTCTCCACAACTGCGCTAGGAAAACACAACTCCCCTTCTCTCTAGGTAAGAACTATTACTAGCAGAAGTCTTGAGAACCAATGCGTACCATTTGCTTCCTTCATAATCACCACAGGTCTGTTTTTATCTACTGGCTCAGAAAAAGTCCCTCTAGAGCCCATGTACCCTGGATAGTAATCCCAGCTGAAAGGTACAAAACCAACACAGTGACTGACCTTTAACTTTTTCATGATCTTGAATACCTGTTTTCTTTTAGATTTCTAGCATGCAAAAGGCGGTTCTACCTTACTCTGTTTTATGATTTTTTTTTTTTCTAAACAGGATGTAATGTTGCAAAAGCTTAGGAAAAGAATCAGATCAAATTGAATTTTTCCGTTCAAATACAGGCTGGTTGTTTGACAAGCCAAGACATTAAACACTTGTAAGTAGTGTGCACAGAGAAAAGCAGGCCAGTTCTCCCTTCTACTTTCAGCAAAGCCTCTGTTATTAAACTTATAACTAACACGCTTGACTTATATTACCGGAAGGCCTGACCCACAGTCTACAAGCCTCCTTTAAAACGTGAGGCAGTTTGTTCTAAACATCTGTAAATTCATATCTGAAGATCCCTCATTTGTGTCATTAACACCATTTTGAATTTTCTTACACCAACTCATATTTCATATAAAGATAAAATGGTAAAGATCAGAAGGCTTAATACAAACATGTTCATTTATGTCTCTGGTAATTTCCATTATTTTTTCTGTACTCGAAAAATAATGCATCAGTAGTGTGCCTGACAAACCCAACAGCCCCATTTAGTATAATATACCTTTGTAAACTTGTGACTTCAACAACCTTGTCAGTATTTGAATTAAAAAATAAACAGTCAAACACACAAGCAACAAAGGAAGCACTGCAAAAGATTCTAGGAACTTCTTAAAACTCTGCGCAGTTTTGCAAATTGTTTGGAGTGAAGTGTTGATTAAAGTTTCCGTAAATATTTTACAGCACTGACATTCTGCTTTGGAATTTGCTTAAACTGGAAGCACTGAAAGCAAATACAATCTTAACCCTATGTAATCTGATAAAATGGATGATCAAACCAAGAGTTTAGCCAGTTTAGAGATACTTTGGCCAACCCTAGCCTGCTGCTGAGACCATCTCTTCTTTCTCTGTGAAGATCAAGAGAATTGTTTCCTTGCTTTGATAGACACTGGAATCTATAATCCCATTCCTAAATTTCCATGTGATTATGCCTTCCTTAAACTTTACATGTAAATCCAAGTTTTACAGAAATCGCTGAACTGATTACTTGAATATGTGATTTTGGGATCCAAACATTTAGTGGTTTCTTAATCATTTGCTATGCATAAGGCAAGTAATTTAAGTACAAAGTATTAAAAAGATCCTGTTTGTATAAGAGCCAAAGGATGACCTGAGGTCTCAAGGTCCATCATATGAAGCATCCTTTCTCTAGATTTATGGAAAGCAGATACTTTGATATTGCTCTGTTCTCACAGAGCACACCCAAAGCACACCTTTTACTGTTGTGCAAGTTGCATAAGGGAATTAATTTATCTGTGTAGTTTGAATCAGTAGAGTGAGAACCGAAACTTGAACTCTTTCCTTGTTTAAGACTTTTGACATTCATTTTGTTTTCTGCAACACAAAGAATGTAATTATCGTGGATATTTATTGAAGAAGTGGGGGAAAATGCACCCCCATTTCCAGGATCCTCTCTAATGATCATTTATTCTACAGTGTCAAAATTTTTATCAAGCCTTCGCTTTTATGTGATGCCTCTTGAAGTTAGTAGGCTTTCTGATTGCGTAAGGTATGTTGTTACTGGTGCAGCAGTTTATTATTGCTGAAATGTGTTTTGCATGTCACAGATTCTAAGTCTTTGCACTTACCAAGCTAAGGTGTAAAATATGAGTATAAGCTGTACAATAATCAGAGGTAAATATAAAAAAAAAAATAATCTTTTTCATTAGGCATTGTCTTTGGCAGGACTTCAAACATGAACAGATACAAAGGCAAGAATCTCAAATCAAACTCTCTCAAAAAGTGCTTGTGCAGAATTAACTGCTATGGCTCTCTTACCTATCTTATAGAGTAAGGTGACTCAGTTTTGTTTTCCTGCAGCACTGCCAAATCAGGCATTAAAAGGCTTGGCAATTCAGTTTCTGTTTACTTTTCGTCTTACAGAAGATACACATGATAAGCCATGAGATTCGGAGGTTTAAGTTCTTATATTTACTGTTGCTTTTACTTCATAATTGTTAAAATATTTACTGTCATAACTGTTTTAGCCATTGGACTACTCCCATTCCTGTGGCAATTAGACACTAGAGGAGGGATTAGAGCCCAGATTTTGCACTTCTAGCAAGAAATTCTGATTTATAGGATCAAATTCACACAGCCTCTGAATGTCTGTTTAACTGATGTTTACAAACTGGAAACGGATATTTCCGAGGTTTCAAGACAGCTCAAAAACCCCTCAGTCCCCCCAGTCTATTGAAAAATGTCCCCTGGACTTGTGAATAGGCCTTGTCACAGAGAAGCCGTGTACTGAATCTACTGAGGCAGACAAAGAGGATCACCTATGGCTCTCACTGATGCCTACGGCTCTCTTGGGCCACCAGAGAAAAGAAGGGATATAGTTCTCTGTTTCTACATGTATGCTAACCCCAGGCAGTGTGCTGTGCTTGAAGGCAGGGCTTGAGCAGGAAGCAGGTACCTAATGATACCAATTCCAAATTCTGGAGTGAGGGTTCTGAGTATCCTGAAGAACAGGTATCTGGATTCCTAATTGGCAAATACTGATCCTTTGAGAGGCAACGGGCTCATGTTTGGGTGGCACCTGACAGAAGGTCTGAGTATGGAAATTAGTGGAAGTCAATATTTACATTCTTGTTAATCTCTTTTCCCTTAGCTGCAGTAGTTGAAATTTCTGAAATGTTGAATTTTAAATTTGCAAGCAATGCAAAATTCAAAATTTGTGTTGCAACAAGACATCATCAATAGAGTAAAACTGACCTGTCTCATGATGGTCTAACTCACCCTCACATTCTCTGTAAGTGGATGAACCATCCAGTACTTGGTGAATTTGTCTTTTCAAAACCTGGGTATTTTTAAATTCATGCAAGGAAGAAGCATCTTTTTAAAATTATTTTATTCTTATAACTTTTTAATAGGAAGTGGAGCTGTATGAAACCAAACAGATAGTCTGTGTTTTTGACATTGTCAAACATTTCAGATACTATTGCTGCACTCCGATAGGTTTGAAGGTTGAGAGGAAGAGTCTCTACAGTGAGAAGAAATTGTCAGTTCAATCAGTATTCCTAAATATTTGGTTGACACGTCTAAAACTAAGTGATAGAAACTATATGAGGACCTAAATAAATATACAACAGTCATTCACTTTTGGCTAAGACCGGACTCACTTCCATTCTTACTCTTCTTTTTCTCTTAGATACAAAACGGTGGCTTGAGGGAAAAAATTGTTAGCTCAGTTGTGTGGCAAGATGGGATACTCGGAACTTTCAATATCCTGGCATATAATTCTTCGGAAGATATCCAAAGTACTCATGTTTTATTCCAGCTGGCATGTTACATACTCCTGCCACAGTCAAGACCTGGAAAAGTTCACTCAAGAAGTGTATAAAGTCTTCTTGCATCAAATTCAGAGTCACTTTTTTTTGTAGCTCCTACAACAGTACTACTGTCTCCAAAAATTAATTATTTATCTTTTTGACTTGACTTTCATTTAGATGCAATTTTCAGTCTTTAAGGAGAATAATAAACCTTGAGGTTGTGTGTGTCCAATTGTAATAATTTTTTGATCTTTTTGTACTTCATCTTTGGTTGAGATGAGCCAACACATAAAGAAAAAAATTGAGATTAATCACAGTCATAAATTTTAATCTACACTAAAAATTGAATTTCAAGTTATAATAAGCTGTGATATTTAACAGCTTTATTGAATAAAAGCGTATACTTAAAATTATTGGCAATCTATGAATGTACTATATTAAATGTTAAATAATACACAGAACAGTCCTTTGACAATGAGGAGTAGATCATGGCCCTACTCTTCAGGTTATAAAATCATACTATGTCCTCCTAACGACCTTATGAATCTTGAAATTTTTTCTCGTCAATGTCACACATACTTCTCTGATTGCTTAGGACATTTCCATATGAGCCAAAAGATGTACATCTCAATATAGTCAGGAAGATTTTATGGTCTTTCAGCATCTTGAGTGAATTCTCTGACCAGTCATAGCTAAAGTATGCAACAGCTCACCCTGTCCAGCAATGTTTTAAATCTTAATAGCCCTGCGTTGCTCTCGGAAAGATAGACACAACGACATACCTTACTGAGTGGTTCTTCAGCAGATGGAAGTTCCTGTATGTTATTCTTATGGGATGCAGCTCTGACGTTAATATTTCCTTTTGGATAGACCTTAGCTGTTCTTCTGGGAGCATGGTTATGTGCTATTTCTCTGTGAAACAAAGAAGACCCCCAGTGCAACTCACAGTATTTTCTGGTCTCTCTTCCACAGGTCTTATGCCTTGGAGTTGATGTCTCAATGCTCAGACTTTTGTTTTTCACATTTCTCAGGAGTTAGACATATGTTTAGCAGCATCACTGTACAAGTCTGTCACAAGAAGAAAATTAGAAGCTGAAAACAAGCAACCATTACCAGAATGACCTGCGCTCTGCTCACTATCCATATCAAAGGGTACTCAGACGAGATCAGGAATGTCTTTGGAATCTGTCCTGACTTTAAGTTGCCTAAAATTCCATAGAGGTGAAACCCCATTAAGATACATTCACAGAATCACAGAATGGTAGGAGTTGGAAGGAGATCATCTGGTCCAAACCCCCTGCTAGAGCAGGTTCACTTAGGGGAGGCTGCATAGGAACATGTCCAGGATGACTTTGAATATCTCCAGAGAAGGAGATTCCACAACCTCTCTGGGCAGCCTGTTCCCATGCTCTGTCACCCTCAAAGTAATGAAGATTTTCCTCATGTTCAGACTGAACTTCCTGTGTTCCAGTTTATGCCATTGCCCCTTGTCCTGTCACTGGTCACCATTGAAAAGAGTCTGGCCCCGGCCTCTTGACACCCAACCTTTAGATACTTAGAAGCATTGGTAAGATGCCTTCTCAGTCTTCTCTTGTCCAAGCTAAAGAGACCCCGATCCCTCAGCCATTCTTCCTAAGAGAGATGCTTCTGCCTCCTAACCATCTTTGTAGCCTTCCACTGGACACTTTCCATCATTTCCTTGTCTTTCTTGAACTGAGGAGCCCAGAATTGAACACAATACTCTCCAGATGTGGCCTCACTATGGCAGAGTAGACTGGTAGGAGAACTTCCCTCAACCTGCAACACTCTTCTTAATGCATCTGAGGTTACTACTGGCCTTTCTGGCCACAAAGGCACATTGCTGTCTAATAGTCAACCTGTTGTCCACCAGCACTTGCAGATCCTTCTCCGTAGAGCTGCTTTCCAGCAGGTCAAGCCCTAACATGTACTGGTATGGGGGGTTATTCCCCACTAGATGCAGGACTCTATGCTTGCCCTTGTGTTGGACTTTGTTTGGTTCCTCTCCACCCAGCTCTCCAGTCCGTCCAGGTCATGCTGAATGGCAGCAGAGCCTTCTGGTGTATCAGCCACTTCTCCCAGTTTTGTATCATCAGAAAACTTGCTGAGGGTACACCATCCCTTCATCCAGATCACTGACAAATATGTTGAACAAACATTTTTTATGTTGAACATTTAATGTTGAATATTTTATATTGAACACGCATGTATTTTATCCTATAAGCTGTTGGCTGTCATGCATAGATCAAGTTTTAGGTCTGCTGTTACATTATCAGAAGCTCTTCAGGGAATAGCTGTTGTTGCACCTTTGTCTGACTTCCTAATGTTAATTAGTCACTCCACGGGTGGACATATCTGGCAATTCCTGTTATGATATAATGTCTAAGGAGACTTGAATCTCTATCTTTGTGGAGAATTCCTTAATCAAGAATGTCAGTGGCAGTGGTCCTCAAGCTTTCTTCCATTTCAAGGCACATGGATAAATTTGAGGTCAAAACAGACAGTAAACCTTATGCCTTGAGGATACAGGTCAAGTGTACTGCACATGAGGATCAGTGATGAACCACACATGCAATGTACCCCACACAACCAGTAAGGACACGATGTTGCACGTTAAAAAGCTGGCTTAGCGACCTCAGTGGGCAAGGATAAAGTGGCCCTAAGAGACTGCAGCCAGGGAGTATGCCTGCAACCCAGGTGAGAGGATCTGTAGGCCTGTACTGGAACCTCATTCTACATTTCTGCAAACAGCAGCTGGAAGGTTGCAGGCAAGTCCTGAGGGCCTCCACTGGAGATCTATCAGGGTACTTTGGCACTTCGGGCTTTAAGGAGGGAAGATACTTCATTCTCTTACGTGAGGGCTGAGGAGAGAAGGGAAAAGGTCTGTTAAGAGCTCTGATAGAGTAGCTTTGGGAAAGCAAGTACTGCCATTTCTGGAGCTGCAAATGATAGGTCTGTGGATCACTTTAAAGTAAGAATACAGAGAAAAGATTGTTCCCTCTTTCCTGTCCCTAACGTCCTTCATTCATTACCATACTGATTTTAGAGAAGGAACTCTGCCTGTTCTGTTTATGCCACACAAAATTATACCCAATTCAGCAAGGGATTTGAGAACCTATCTGTTGTAAACTCTTAAAATCCAGCACAAGAATCATTCACTCAAGAAATTGAAAGAATTGGCTTCCAACACTGCCCCAGAAGGACAGACTGGGTTTGAGGATCCTCAAGCTGAGAGATGGTTTTAATGGAACAGGCTTCTCATATCTCTGGGTGAATGAAAGTGGGAGAAGCATCTTGCATGTATGCCTTTCTCCCAAAAGAGTTGAGATTTTTAATTCCAATTTGAGAGAAATGTAGCCTGAAGCAAATCACTGAGTTTATAAAGAGACACAGAGAAGAAGACTAAATACATCCCAGCTTAGCAAATGAACTATTGAGGACCAGCCTCACAAATGCTGACTTGTCCCTAAATATTGAATAGAAAGTTTGAATACTGAACCCTAACTAGAGGTTTCTACAGCAGAGTTAGGACCTTCTGTTAATTGCTGACGTGCTGAGGTTAAATCGTTTTTGCAGGTCTACTCCTGAGCTTCCACTTATTACTGAAACAAGCTTTTGTTTAGATAAAATCTTGCTTTTTGTGTCTCAGATCTTTGTTTCAGGCAGCTATAGCACCAAACAATGTACTTGCAGAAATGAAATATTTATTAAGCAGATTTAAACACATTATCTCAAATTAAAACGGTTAAATTTAAAACACCTTTAAAAATATTGAAAGCATTAGTAGATCTTTACAGTAATACTTAAATAGCTGTGTCATCTCATAAATGCCAATTGATAAAATCTTGTTAATTCTTGAATTAACAAGGCAAGGTCTTTTATATTTGAAAGTCACAGGTTATCCACTTCCTTAGGTTAAAATATTTTAGGCAGATTTATGTAAAATATTTATATTAGTTGCATTAAACTTCAACAAACTGAATATATCCCTTGTAAACACGTATTACCAGCACATACATTTCAATAAACAAGGAATGCATTCTCTTGTCACAAAACCATGTCTTCCAACAACTCCAGCTTTCCTAAATCACACTTAGAATGATTTAAGCCATCTAATTTGCACAAAAGAGTAGTGGAAATTAATTTAGGAACACATTTGGGTTCACATATGTTTGCAATAAAACTGCTGTTTTAAATTACTTAATTAGAACAGTTCTTCATACTTACTGGAAACGAGCATAGTGGCATTGTTGCGACCTCAAAAGTCAGAGAGGGAGTAAAAGGAAGAGAGGAAGTGTTTAAAAATTTCCAGAGAGTTTAACAGTTCCAGAAGAAAACAACCCTCAGCTCCAGTCACATGGCGCTGTGTGTGAACACACAGATCTGTTTTCCTAAGGGGAAACTGCAGATTTGTTTTCTGCAATGTATTTCATCCTCAGTAAACTGCAATTCCTAAATCTGGTTTAAGCTGTACTGGATATCTCACTGTGGCACCACACAGAACAAAGGGAAAACATACAGCCGCTGCCTTGGCTTTTTCTCCTCAGGATTTTCCACTTGGAGCTTTAGTTAACCAACAGTGTTCCTCAGAAGTCCCTCCAACACATTAGGGAAGGGAGGTTGCTGGAAACATCATGACATTAATACCATCAGTGGTGACACTCAGCAAAAGTTTTGTGGAAATCAAATGAAGGTCATTTACTGTGACTTGACGTCCCCAGATCATGTTTCTCCTTACAGCTCTGTGTGAATCCAGACTCTGACCTGCAGGTTCTCTGCACTCACGCTTCTCACTGTCCAGCAACACACCTAGTGAAAGATTTTAAAAACTTGCCAGACATAATTTTCTTTCCTCACATGCTCACTAACCTTTATTCTAATGCTTCATCTCATATGTTCCTGCTTTGGGCAACTTTCCATATTAACGGCATTGATCTTGCCACACCACAGAGCCCTGTTTCTTCAGACAGACCCATTTAGATTTACACCTTCCATTATAGCTTTCCCTCCTCTTTTAAAGTAACTCTAGAATATGAATATTATTTGACTCAAATTATGAACAAGAGAAATACATTCACATTTTCCTTGCTGTTTCACAGACTGAGAGGATACCTTTCACTAGCTAATTTTTCAGCAGTTGCAGCTCCAAACTTCCCAAACAATTATTACTGGCTTCTGTCAAGACTAACTTCTTCAAGCATCCTGTCACATCAGCAGCATCACATAAAGAATTTTTGTGTTTGTTTTCGCGGTGTTTCTTGTTCCTCAAAAATCTAATACTATGAGTGTAATTTGAAAGTTTAATGACACTGATGAGCAGGCATCCAAATAAAGGATGCACCTTAAAGCATTTTAAACATGAAGGAGTAACACACAGTAACGTATTTTAAAAGTTATTTAGATATTTAAAAAACAAAATGATGTCTCAAGAGATGCTCATATACATAGAGAAAAGTAATTAACATTGTAGGAAATGGAAGTCAGAGATGTAAGTATCTTTCGGAATCTCAGTAAGTACTTGAATTCTAGAGTTGAATGAAAAATGGAAATTTCTTCCCACCAGAAGTTTCAGTATAAAGAAACACTCTGCAACTCAAGAGAATTCAAAGCTGTGAATGTCTTTGTTGTTTTCTTGAAGTCTTCATTTAGTACCAATAATCAAAAGCAGGTTCTGTCCTCTTTTCCCTTTGCAGTTTTAGTATCTTCAAAGTAGGTTCACACTCTGTTTGTCTTAAGACCTCTTCAGTGTCATGCCAATTAGTCAGGTAGGCAGATTGAGAGCTGGAAGAGAGAAAATACTTGCTTATCACTAAGAATGCCTCTCTACCAGACAAACTTAGCCTCCTTCCCCTGTAAATAAAAATAAAAAAATAAAAAATTAAAAAAGAAAAAGGAAGTGAAATCTTTTATAGGACAGGCTAGAAATTTACAGAAAATTCCCACTGAAATGCAATTTGCTTCCCTTGTGCCTCAGTGGTGGCAAATCTAATGTTTTGGGACTTCATATAGCTAATTTTAACCCTTAACTTTAGGTTTTGCAGGTTTTCTGTATGATGTATTCCCTATTTTGATTTATTTTTCCCTGAGTATAAGAATACAAAATAGGATACAAAAATCAGCAACAATCTAGAGCCACATGTATTATTGACATCAGTAAAATCTACGCACTTGAAACAGAATATAGATATATATATAAGGAAAAGAACAGCCAGTGTCACCATCAGTCTCCCTCCCCTCGTTTTTATCAGAAACTGAAGCTTTTATGATCCTGTCTGCCATAGACAATCGCTTAAAAATGGGAATGTTTTCTGCATATTCCTCAGAATCAGCAGTGACTTTGAATCACAGATGGAGTGAAATAGAGAACTCTTGTCTCCGTCTGAGTTACATATGTCTTTGCTCAAACAGAAATTACAGTTATCAAGTCTGTAGTATGGCTTTTTTCCCATCAGCACAGTCTTTAGAGTTAAACACTCCCATGCTGAGGAAAGGCTGTTGTACTGCTCCTTCCTTTCTTCTCCCCTTTAGTCTAGATTCCATTGAAAAAATGTTTCTGAAGCTAGAAGGTTACTTTGATTTTAATAGCCTTCGGAGAGATGAGGAATTATATTAGAAGATAAGTGAAAGAGAGCACTAGAAAGATTAAATCTAATCTAAAGGGAAGAGGCTCGGGATAGACATATATACAACACAAAATGAAAAAAAAAAAAATCCAAAAAACCAACAACAACAAAAAACCCAAACCCACCCACCACCACCAATTTTCAGGATAAAGTTTGAATTCTCACATTCTCAAAAGCAAGTGTGCTTTCAAGAGAATGCCCATTTTTTATCTTTAAGTTTGCGTGTGACACCAGATGAAGTACTTGTTTCTGTATTTCTGCTTTGGAGTAGAAAACACAATTCCTGTTCAACTGCTGAGTCTGAAAAAGGCAAACAGCAGTAGTCTCTTAGGAAAGAGATGATGTCAAATGGAAATCAGTTGTCATTTATTCTTGAGTCTAAGTTGTAGGGAATTTATAGAGAGAGGAAGACAAATAAAGTCGTTAATGTGTAAGCAGTCATATAATCTGTCAGCCATCGTTATTTTTCTTAACACATCTACCCATGTTGCTGAAGTTTTCCAGGCAGTGGGGTTGGTTAAAAAGATGAAGTTTTCTGAGGAAGAATTTATACTCAGCTTAATGTGCAATTCAAGCTTGTGAATATTTGTCAGGACACTAATAATTACTCAGTTACTCAGCAAGTAGTCTGGTAGAATTAGTTAATAATTGCAGTAAGAAGGATTGTTTGTATAGTTAGAGAATAAACTGGCTATTCTATTTTCTGGCCATTAACTAGGCTGGAAAAATGTTAACCTTTCTAAGTCTGATACTGACCTGAGAGAGTATATTAGCGTTCTGATTTGCGCATAAGCTCGGTAAGCTTCAGCAGTGCAATAAATGGTAGGTCCATTAAACAGAGAGGAGGCTTCACTGATCAGAAGGATGCCGGTGCTTTCTCCTTGTGTAATATGCTGCCTTTGAGATTCACAGTTGTTAAAAAGAGGTAGAAACATGATGTGGTACAAACACTCCAGATGTCTGCCTAGCTCAGAAATAAACTAACATCATCAATAAACAGAAACTCTTCTAATTCTGAGAGAGATGTCATCTGGAACTGCTTAAACTTGTGGATGGATTCTATCCACCTCAATTACAAAAGATTATTTAGAAGTTACTATGCACTAACATGTTGACCAAGTAATCGATCAGGCATCCTGTTCCTTTATTTTTACATGCTTCTAAACTTGTTGAAATACAAATTTAAATTTACTAGGAAATGTATCTTAATGCGAAATCATAGTAATTTAAAATAGAAAAGATCAGTGGGGGACTTTTGGTTGTAACTTTTAGGGTGGGGTGGTTTTTTGGGTAGAAAAAAAGGATTGAAGTATTGAAATTGCAGAGAGAGGCCATGAGACTGGATTTTTATGTTTTTTCAAAATAGGCTCTGAATTCTCTCTC
>NW_010424285.1:19003-26258 GCF_000710305.1 Buceros rhinoceros silvestris
CCCTTTGGTGTAGAATACTTGAATGTACCATTGGCTTTTAGCCAGGAAGCCCGACTCCTCTAAGAGAGAATTTAGGCACCTGCTGCTGAAATGGATGATAAGGTGCAAGTCACTTCTGACTGAGCATAAGAACAGAACAAGCTCAATTCATTATGATCATCTGTGGTGAGCTGAAAAACAATTTAGCATCTTAGTAAAATGGGAGAGAATGAACCAAATTAATCTTAGATCAAATAAACGTTCTGCAAAGGAATGAAGAACTTATAGTAGACATGTGGTAGTAGACTACATCTTGTTGTGTGTAATTCTTTAAAACTATTTTGTTTCCAGAGAGAACAAGAAAAAATGGAGAGGGTAGATCTAGAAGAAAGATATTTTGGACAGACAGCTACAGCTATCCAGAATAAAATCTTCTGGAGATGCTGGAGAGAGATAAAACAGTGTGGAGCAAAACATGTTTTCTCAGCTTTCAGAGATAATTGCCTTCTTTCCACGTATTAACAGAAAGCAGAAAAAAAGCTGTTAAAGTAGATTAGATTTTGTTTTCATATGTAAGAGTATAAAAAACCTGCTTTCTAGGCAATTTTCAAATCAAGTGATATTTACAGGAAGTTGTACCTTTCAACACATAATGATCCAGCCTCCACTGTGACCAAGACTAGTGAAACTTAGAAGTGATAAAAATCATAAGTATGCTATCATCCAGTAATTTTTTTTTTTTTTTAAATACATATGCAAAGAAGTTACCAGTCTTCTCCAGGCTAAAACGAAATTGCTTTAAAGAAAACTTCAGCCCTGATTCTTCATTTAGCTTGTGTTTTCTTCCTTCCTGGATGGAAAATTTTAGCTTTCACAGCCCACAGCATGGGAAGTGCTATGGAAATATGAAATATTACAGCTCTGCAATTTAAAAAATAAGATTTATCAGAGTTTTTAATCAGGTCCAGCACCTGTTTTCATCACTTTTATGATATATTTCAGTTAAATCATTAAGTTATTGCAAGCAGCACCGTGTAACATACAAATGTTTCTTTGATAGATTGGATAAAACTAATGAACAGTTACGGGGTGAAGATGTTATTCCAGCCAATAGGCTGATGAAGGTTTTATGTGAACTGCAGGACTCTATTAGAGAAAGCATCTGGCAGTATCTTCCAGAAAACTTCAGAAGATCTCCTGTGAATGATTTTTCTTCTGGTGGAAAATGCTGGCTTAGTTGAATATAGTATTTTTGACAGAAACACTGAATCACATTTTGGAGAACAAACATTATGACTATTTTCCTAATATTATATGAAGGCACTGCCAAGTGGTTAGTAATTGACCATCTAGGGTGGAGGGGTCCCCTGACTTGCCCTAAAGTACGTGATTTTAGGGATAGTCAAATCATCCATGAGAGAAGGTTGATAAAGAGATGATGAAAGGCGTTGTGGTACTTTCCCTCTAGTCAGTCACGCAAATTGCCTTCACATGCAGGGGAAGATATTCAGAGAACAGCAAAGACATAATATCTCAGCTGTTGGTGACAAATAGTGCCAGTTCAACCACACAGATATGAGTCAGGACTGGAAACACACAATGCTGTATCCTGTGGGTGAAAAAATGTGGTGACATTATCAAAGTTCTCACACTCCAAGTCACAAGAAAGAAGTCTTTTGGCACAGACAGAATGCTCAGTGCCCTATTTTGAAAGTATTCTGAATATATTCTACCTTCATTTTAGTATTTCTGTGCAAATGTGGTATTTACTGAGATGAATACAGTGTGTATTCATCCCAGACCCAATAGATCTGAACACAAACCAGGGAATCAGAGACGTAGAAAACCAGCTGTACTTAGATCAGTTAGCCGTAGAATTACAGTGGTTTGCTTACTCTAGCATGTAATATTTGATGGAACTAATTTGTTTCATGTAATCCTTTGCAGAAGTCACAGGAATCCATGTCACAGAAAATAAAAAAAACTTTATTGTCAACTGCTGTATCAAAGCAGTTGTTTCAAGAGTTTTAACCTAACAAGTTTAGCTACATCCCTTCACACATCATGTTTAAGCTTGCAGAAGTCAATATGCTGCAAGTGTATCAGATTTGCGGTGGCTTATAGTACAGGACACTGCACTGGTGGCAGACTTGGGTCCAGAAAGCTGATTTTTCCTTTTAAATGTTTCAAGGCAGATTTTTAGTAAGCCTTCAGCTTTGTGAACCCTACACAAAAACAGCACCTGCGCATTAGACTATGTGAGTGCTCAGAACCTACTACACTCACCACGTTGTTAACAGACCTTCCCAGGCTACAGGGGAGAAAGGAGTGCACAGTGGAGAATTCCAGTCCAGGGCAATGGATCTGCACTGTTGGCCCCTGCCCTGTGATCTTCAGCGGCATCCTGGGAGCCTGTGATCCTAGGACTGTCACTGAACATAAACCCCCTTTTTCATGACAGGACACCACCCTATTTCTATGCTTTTCAAAATGTATGTAAACCAGCCTTGCCTGGGACTTGGAATCAAGCTCAGAAATACAATGGAGAGAAAAAGGTTTTTAAGTATTTTGAGAATTATCTGTGCCTTTTGTACTCTACTCCTAGGACACAAGTCTTTTAAGTCACTCTGTGAGAAGCAAAAAGGAGTTTTCTGGCAGTTAAATCTAATTCTTCTGCTCTGCATACTGAATGATCACCCTTACAGTGAAGTCTTTGAGGAATTTAAGAAGATACAGATTCCTCATCGACCAAATTACTTTATTGAGTAGATTTTTCTTTCATTTTATCACAAGGTACAGATTGTGAAAACACAAAACTTGTACCTATTTAATAGTTACTCCAAACAATATCTTCTTTTACATAAAATATGACTCAGTCCATGAAACTGCATGTAATTTGTTGTCTTTTTTTACATCAGGAGATGCAGACTCTTCGGAGGATAATGTAATGCATCTCACAGTTTTAGACAAGATTTGACTATAAGTTCTTTGTTTGGAAGAAGTCTGGGTACACTGGCAGGGACTGCAAATCTTGTATATCAAAGCTTTTATTTCCCTTATTAGATGGTGTTTACAGGGAAAGAAGGGGAAAATAGTTTCCCCTGAAAGCCTAACAGAAAGGAATGTGCAGATGTGAAGTAACAGTTTGTATTTAGTCATAGTAAGAAAACATTGAAATTGAAAAGTTTGGTGCTCTGCACAGAATTACCTGACGTGATAACCAGCTTCATCCTTTCATAAACCAAGACTCAGCCAGCTGCAACGTCATTTGGCAGGTAAACATACTCCTGTTCGGTTTCAATAAAAATGACGAGGATTCACTGAGTTTTTCCAAAAAGTGTTATAGTATCTCTCAGACGCATGTCTGAAAGGTGCATGTGAAAGGTACGTACATCAGTATCATTGTCATGGGAGTTGTTAAACAAACCAACTTCTAGCTCCTGGGTTTTTACAGTGAACTAGTTAGGAGTAAACAGTAATTTCAGTCATATTAGGAGAGTGTTCAGAATATAGTGGGATAATCATTCTGAAAAAATTTGAAAACTGAAAACACGGGAAGATGAAATCTGGAAAACGCAAACTGGTAAAGAGCATAGTTTCTGAATAGCAAAGTATTTAGTATTGGCATAGTCTTCCTAAGAACTGCATGAGTGTATAACATTTCTGTAGGCACAAAATTAAATTATGCATATTGTTATTACAAATTACTTGATCCAGAGGGGAAGAGAAGGACACACAGCTCACACTGCCTGCAACTTCAGCTTTGCCACAAGTCCTCTCATGTCACAGCGCATTTAGTAAGTCCAGTATTCCCAGATCACATTATGAAAAGGAGATTTTTGTTATAGTCTGCTTTAGGCAGGCTCTTTGTATATATGCGAGTATTTAACAAATAATTGGTGTTCTGGTTTGGCTGGAATAGAGCTTATTTGTTCTTACTAGCTAGAATAGTGCTGTGTTTTGGATTCATTATATATGAGATTCGGTGTGAGAGGAGCTGACAATGTGCCGACGTTTGTACTTGTTGCTAAGAAATCAAAGACCTTGCAATTTCCCATATCATGTTAGTGAGCAGGTGCACAAGAAGCTTGGAGGGAGCAGAGCCAGAACAATGGGCTCAAATCGACCAGTGCAATATTCCATATCACGCAACATCATGCTCAGTGTATAGATGAGGGTTAGCTAGAAAGCCAGAGCTCTTTCTCTTCCAGGATTACAGTTTTGGGTTTTCTCCTCTGGGATTTCTAGCTGGGAATGGGCTAGGCCTTGATCAGTGGGTGGTGAGCAATTGTATTGTTCATTGCTGATTTATACATTCTTTTATTACTGTTATTATCATGAGTATTTTAATTTTGTTTTATTTCAATTATTAAATTGTTTTTATCTCAACTTCCAAGTTTCCTGATCTTTACTCTTCCAATTCTCTTCCCCATTCCCTGGGGCAGGGGAGGGTGAGCAAGCAGCCGCATGGTGTTTGGTTGCTGGCCAAGAGTAAACCATGGCAATTGGCCAATAAATAAGAACCAGAAATATATACTTGCTTTCTCTGATTTTTCAGTATCAGATAAATATCTTGCTCTGTACTGAGAATGGTTCCTCAAGTGCCCCTCAAGAGTAGGAGAGTTTGCCAGGAATTGTCTACAGTCCTCTCTGGTACAATCTTCAGAGGCAGGCAGTGCTTCAAATATCACGAACACTGACCGAAGAGAAGTCCACTAATATCTAATTCAGAGGTTTGAGAAGATGTTTTTGAAGTTGTAAAATGTTTTCCTTGGTCCCATGTTTCCCCCGTTTGCCGATTCACTGACTGCACTGATCAAACAATCCTAATTTTCAATATATCTAACTGCTTTATCACCTCATTGGTGAAACACAATGACATTAAGAAATCTCCCATGTCTTTGTCTCTTCTGATGGATTTTCCATAGCTATTTTACTCTCAATTTTTTACTTTCCTGCCTATTTTACTTTCCTTCTGCTCACTGCAAATATGCTTTATTCAAAGAAAGCTTTAGAGGTCGTTGAAATATCCCCTGTAATTCTATATTAACTGCTTCCTTTGGTCTTCTTTTAACTTTTTTATGACTCACAATGTTTTCTCTTTCCAGATTGTTTGTATTTCTTAAAGGCCTTCTACTTATTGCTTATACTAACTTTTAATCTCCTCTCACCACATTTGCCTTTGTTTCCCCTTTTCTTGTTTGAGTTAGAAAAAAAAAATTTCTATTATAACCTTTACAAAATTATTTCTATATTTTTCAGTGTCCTGGTGATGACTTCACAGGCATCAAAGGATCCAGCAGTTAGTTAGGGTTCTTGGCATGGAAAACATCTTTCTTTTGTTTTTTTCCCCCTTCTCTTTTTTCCCCCCGCGATTTCCCTGAGTACATCTTCAGTGTTATAAATCTCTATTAACTTATGTGTATCTGTCATGCTCACTGTGGTCATGACATCTAGTAGATGCTGTTAGAACTCAAATTCAGTAAATTGTGTTAGCTTGTTTATTGGGATTGGAAGAATCCAAAACTGGTTTAATTTAACAAACTGAACAATGTATCTAAATAAACAACCACAAACATGTTTATTTACTTTGGTAAGAGTGAATTTATTACAATATTAAACACTTTTCCATTGTCCTCAACTGTAAGAATTTGAAAAGATTCACTATCATTATTCCAATTTTTTGTATGCACTATTTTTCTTACCCTGCAATCTGGCCATTTGTATCTACATTTGAATGTCACTCAAAGAAATGAGAAGAGGGCAATATTCAAGGGGGCTCTTCACGGTGACAACCTGCCAAGCCCATGTGGATTATATTTGCTTGCTGCAAGTCTTGGCTGTGGAGTTCGTGGTGGTGTCTGACTCTCTAGGGCAGCTAATTACCAGTGTGTGCTCACTAGCTCTGCATATATGGAGTCGGAACATGGTCTCATCTTTTAGCTTAGTAAAACTTCTGTGACATCTGTTTTGCCTGTATCAGGTTCTGAGGCTTAAACACTCAAATGTGAATGATGCTATGTTGTGAGGGTCAAAAGAAAGATGGTTTAGTTTCCTGATGAAATTGATAAACCTGTCACACGTTCTGTATGTTATTAATTAAAAATAACCCCTATGCAAGAAATCTCATTACTGTTGTGTTAGTCTCACCTCTCTGTTCTTTGTGTGGATGCGTGGATGGATCCGCGTGGATGGATCCACGTGGATGGATTCGTATCAATGTTGTGAAAGCATTTGTTTGACCTTAATTTCTTGGGGGATTCAGGAGCTTTTGGGGTGCTGTTGTTCACATGTTACTCATTTTTTACATTCATTTAACAAAAATAATAGGTTTATTTTTAAAATAAAATTTTAGTCATCATTGTTGGGCAATTTTAAAATTCCAGTAAATCATTTAAATGTGATCATTGCAGAGCATCCCAAGTGTTTCCCACTCTGTTTCAGTGAAATCTCTTTCAGTTCAGGGGCCAAAGGAAGGCCACTTTCCCCAGATGGCTATGTCATTAACACAGCAGGTTTGAGAAATTTTAATTTTCTAGTTTATTGTTGGACAGCTTCAGCGAATACTTTTAGTAGTCCTGTGGAGCAAGCCCCATCACTGTAACACATCAGTATTTCTTGTACCACTCCCACAAAAAAAATTTAATTCCTGATGTTTCTGAAAGGCGAACACATGCGGAATTATTCTATAGCATTTGTTAGGAAAGAGAAAAGAGGAGCAAATATGTACAGACATTTTCAAAACCAGAAAATGAGAGACATAAATATGAGTCTTGACATAAACAATGAGTACACGCTCCATGCATAAAAACATCATGCTAGGAAATGAAAATCAGGTGCTGTGAGATGACAACTCTGAGACGACATTCTGAAACAAGCAGCTTTGATGGAAAAATAAATTTACATATGCGCTAAATACAGTACAATTCTGTGCCACAGGGATGCATTTGCATGATAAAGCCTCAATTATTTTATTAATAAAAATGCATCTGTAACAAGTAGATGCTCCTGTTCTGATTGCACAGTGGCAGAAAATATACTGTGTATATTTGGTTTCCTTTGTTTGAAACAACAGCTACAATAATTTCAATGTTTTTCTTTGGTTTGGAGCAGTAGTGTCACAAAACCCAAATTATTTAATACATTTTCCATAACAAACAAGCAAGAAGTGCTGGTTCTGTATGTTGATAAAATAACCTGAACGCGTAACTATACATGATGGTTATTGGGAACGTCAAGAACTGCTTGTCACCGGTTTGGCTGAGGTAAAAAAACC
>NW_010424286.1:0-17760 GCF_000710305.1 Buceros rhinoceros silvestris
ACCAGGAAGTTTAGCCCAAACCAGGACAGCTACTTCAGAGAACAGATGAATACCCACCTCACTGCAACCTCCTTTCAGGTAGCTGTAGAGAGTGATAAGGTCTCCCCTCAGCCTCCTTTTCTCCAGACTAAGCAACCCCAGTTTCCTCAGCCTTGTTATATGACAATTTGCCTGTAGTTTCAGATCTTGAAAATCCTAAAAATATGAAAGGATGAGGATTCCTCAACCAACATGCTCTAGTGCCTTGGCAACCTCTTAGTGAAATTTTTTTCCTAACAACTTGAACTTGACCAGACTCATAGCCAGTGCCCCGTTTTATCTCCTAACACTGTGAGAAGAGATGAACTACAGTGTCTTGGTAACTGTCCTTCAAGTACTTGTGGGCAGCTTTTAAATCACCTCTTAGTCTTCTCTTTGTCAAGCCCAACTCTCTCTTACACATCTTCTAGGAGATGTGTATTCTCTTCTAGGAAATGTAGGAGAGGGCTATTCTTCATATCCCTCTGGAACTGAAAGAGGCAATCATATGGAGTTCCCTAACATAACAAGGACAGTGCCATACTGAATTGAGTCCAGTGGAAGGCTACCGAGGTGTCTGGAAGGGTGAAGCACATACCAAAAAAAGAAAAGCTGTCTCCCAAAATCAGGAAACTAAAGAACACAGGGATGGGATATCTTATTGTTGTCTACAACTACCTAAAGTGAAAACACAACAAATAGCAGTAGAATCTTCCTGGGGATGCACAGTGTTGGGATGAAAAGCAACAGAGACAAACTGCATTGCGGTAAATTCAAATTACAGAGTAAGAAGACTGAATGCGGTTACATACTGGAAGAAATTGTCCGGAGATATTGTGGAGTGTCCACCCTTGGAGATATTCAGAACTCAACTGAACACAGTGCTGTGCAACATGAAATAAGTTACCTATGAGCTGTCCAAACCAGATGACCTGTCCTTCCAACCAAAATTATCCTGTGATCTTATCTGCCTGGTATGTAGCTATAGCGAGTGAAATCAATTTGATGACAACTGTGTCTTGGTGTACTTAGGCACGATTCATTTAAATTAAGTTTGGATGTCTACAGTTAGATGTTTACTTTTGATCTAATCAACCCATTCTCTTTACACTTAACAGAACAAAGGTGTTCAGCCTTCAGATCCTGCTTGCCTTAATGTGGATATCCAAAGCAGATTCTGATAACTAGAAGATTTTTAGCTTTGAAGATCAATTCAGTTGTCTAGTGGCATTTGAAAAACATTTAGAACCTGGAACACCCTCACAGATGTACAGGAGGCTAACATCTTTTGGACAAATAGGTGAAAGCCTACCAGATTACCCTAATGAATCATGAATAATACTGTTTGCTACCAGTATTTATGTATCTAAAAAAAAATGCCCCGTGAAGAAATCTATTGAACATGCATTCTCTCAAAACCAGGATTTATTTGAACTTCACTTTCGAGGCAGTAACATGACTTTTCATTGCAAGATTTTCAGTGCTGTTCAAAAATAAAGCAACTTTCAATACAGTCTACTTTAATAGGTCTTTATTTTTCCTTTTTGGGCATTTGTCATCACTGATTGGCTTAGAGATAGCAAACTTCAAGTGGAGTGCTTCCTATATTTAAAACAGTTGTAGGAAAAAATGACTAAATAGTTCAGCATATTCCTCAGCAAAAGAGTTTTTAAAATATCTTTTGAAAAATGTTTGTACTTATGGCCCTTTTGTGACTAGGAATCAAGCACAGACAACTTTTCAGCTTCTAGAAAGAAAATTACTGTAAAACTTCATTAAATATTTATATTTATCTGCCTGTCTTGTTATCGTTTTATGAATAGGCAAAAGGAGATCCTGAAAATTTTTTTCCCACTGAACAATTTTATACAAGAACTTTTCTTATATTTCATAGCAAAATAAAAATGTAATTAAAAATCTGAAAAGCTGGAGCATACTAAGCAACAATTGCTCACAGAGTCTACATACTTGTAAGTGATCTCAAACCTTTAATCTGGATATATATTCATCAGAACTACAAAAGGAAAAGAATAGCTCTCACTTTCAATTTTGAACAATATACCAATGAATATCAAATTGAAAATAATATCAAATTGATTTTTTTTAATGTAAAAGATGGTAGACCAATATATTAATGTTGTAATAAAATTATGTGAACCTCACTTGAAGGAATTTCATATAATTTTATCACATATGATTCTGAAAAACAGATTTCTAGACAATATAATTGTTAGTCTCACCTGCTTGTGTTTCCTTTTTCAAATGGTCCCATTATTTATTGTGGATAAACCATAATACAGTGTTCCATATACATCTATTTTCAAAAGGGTATTTACTGAAGTATTGTAGCTGTGTTACCAAACTATTCAAAATACTGCAGATTTAGTTTTAAAAGGTTGAGATTTTCTTTTGCTTTAAGAAATGAAGTAAAAAGCCCACCAAAACACAGACAGAAGACTGACCAAAACTTAATTCTAAACTCACAGAAAATGCTGAACATAAACAAATTACTTGTCTGTAGCTGCAAAAGCACCGAGCCAGGCACAATGCTATTAATACTATAGCTCATTGCAACTAAAGCAGTAAAATGTTGATTAACTGTAACCTTAGAAACCCACCCACATCTCCCTACATTTTCCTAGTTCATCTACCTACAGAAACAAGCAGGTCAAAAGTAGACCCTCCCATAATCATCAACACATTTTCCTTTTCATAGGCAAAGATATGTCTGTGCCGTAAGAACTACAGCTAGTTAAATGCCAGATTTATCATGTGTAGTCCAATAGAATTAGATAACATAGTTATAAGCCCAGTATTTGATCCTATTACTATTTAATTATTCCTAATTCTTTCATCTTCTTTTACAGGCCCAGTTATTTTTCTTTCTAATTTTTATCTCAATTGTTTTAACTGACCTGTGACAAGATATGAAAATCATAGCAACAATTACATGTCAGACTCAATTAACCCCCTTTTGAATATGTATTTCTGGTTTAATGTTCATTAAGTTTTGCCCACTTAAATGTGGGGTTTTTTTCTGTAAAAATAAAATTTTGATCTTGACAGGCTGATTATTCACAGATTATTCTTGTAATTTAGTACTGTTACTAATAGACAGTAAAGACAATATCTTAATTTATTAGGAATTGTGTTTACGAGCTTTAACTTATTGTTTTCTTGGAGAACACAGCCCAAAGAAACAGATGATCTGTGTAAATCACAACCTTAGTTTTGGAGAACAAAACTATTTGACCATTTAAGTCATCCAATGATGTTATTCAAACTGAGTAATATATTTAGCTGCTTTGCTGAGACAGACCTCTGATAAATACTGTTAGAGTTTTCTCTGACTACTTATCTCACTTTTCACTCTAGTGTGTCAGACACTGCATGGAGAGAGTTAACCTAACTCTCTCGGCCATTAGTTTTCTCGCCCAATTAGAGCCCTTATCGAAACTCTTAATGAGCATCAGAAGTTTTCTGTGCGTTTTGGCAGGATTCCCAGCCAAAACCAGTCCGTCGCATCCTTTAGGTACGGGGGAAAATGCCCCCCTTCTCAAACCGCGACAGCCATCTTTCCAGAGCTCTTCATTTGCAGTGTTGTTACACACACTTGATTTTCTCTCTTTTCATTGCTTTAAACTATTTACAGAAGAAATACTGGAAAAAACAAACAAAAAAACCCCCGAAAAACCAAACCAAACTGAACATTGTTTGTCATTCAAATACGAATTCCAGAAGATTTTTAATTTCTCGACTCAGTTTCTCTTCTATGATCCTCAGGCTACGACTCCCAAGATCAATGACTCTCAGTGAAAAGGAAAATTCACCCCTTCAAGGACCACATGCACTCAAACTTAAATATCTAATCGATATTTAATCAAATTACTTTTCAAAAAGTTCCTAGGCTTGGTCAACACAAGATTTGTATTACTGAATTATATTGGTGTATGTAATACATGTAGTGAATATTAGTCAATGGTACCAAAGCAAGCTTCATATTTGTCTTCTTGTTTTGTCAGTATAACATTCTACATATAGAACTTGTGCTAACAATGGCAGTCACCATGCAGTGTAAAGAATTGAAACTGAATGTAACATGCATACTGTTGTATAATTTTAATATAGCAATTTCATCTAGAAAATTATTTCTCCTGTCATAGTTTATAACTAAAGACTATCATAAAGTACTGAGCAACTACCAGAAGCCTGTAACAGAGGTGTGGAAAATCAAATTGTTTGTTTTCTTTGTGTAAAAGTTGATTAATTGTGTTAGGTAGGGAGGAGGAAAAATTAAGGGAAATCATCCAGTTTAATAAGTTCACACCGAAGTTTTAGTTTAGCAACATATATCTACAGAAACCTAAATGTACTAGATACTGACTTTGGGGGAGATGTAACCATTGTTAATTGACTGTTGAGGGATTATTTTGTTGCAAAAGGAAAATGGAGGCAAAAATACAGAATAGTGATTTCTTTTCATAAAAAACATTAAAACATTAATGTTTAATTTAATTGGGCATTTAAATTTAGAGGTTTTGATTAATTTACCATCTCTGTTAGTATTTTATTTCACAAGGGAATAAATACAAATAATTGCGAATTGGTTAACAGGCCAATAAACAACAGATTACTGCAATAATTTTTATTCCTACATGGCAATTAAGCCTACTGGTTATACTGGTAAAACCAAATATCTATATAGGGACACCAGGAGAAGAAATGACTTTATTACTCTAACTATGAACTATCCTCTAACTAAAGAAATTTAACTTCTGCAGAGTGATTATAATTTCAGAAATGCTTCTGGTATTTGAATGCCACTCTCAGCAAACTGATGTAGCTGAATTCTTGTTCTGGAGAGTAATTCAATAAGGTCTTATTTGGTGGAAGGGGCTTACAAGAATGCTGAATATTGGTAAACAAATAATAATTAAAAATTCTTTTAGACATAAAAGAAAAACTACCTCTTATAATATAGGATAAATCGAGGTACTATAGGAAAGATGCAGACAGTTATAACAGAACAATTTACATCCTATAAATTCATATTTTAGTTTACCTTATGGTCCTGCATAAGATGAGAAGCAAAAGAAAATTAATATTTTCCAAATTATAAGGGTTCAAGTCAGCATGTAAAGAAAGCAAATGAGTAAGTGTTACACAAAGTAAAATATTCTAATCCTGTGGTAAAAGGGTTAATAATATGAATAAAATCTGAATTAAATAGATGTCATCTCCCAGTGGCAGAGATTAACCACCACTGCACCTCTTTCCAGCACACTAAACTTTAATTGGTGAGGGCAGCAGTGCCTTTGAACTCTAAGCAGCAGGCACTTGAACATGTTAATAAGGTAATTGACACCTGAATTCAAAAGCTTTTTCTCATGTTGTAAATCAGGCTTTAATCTTTAATAATTTTCCAGCCAAGGCTCTTTCCTATTTTCTACAAAACACTGAAGAAAAGACATGAATTATGAAACTGCTGGTTATATGAAGAAAAAGCAAGCCTCAAAACAGTCATCTGTTTTAAACTGTTTTCTTCTGTATCCGGGGACTGAAGATGATAAAAAACCCACAAAACCCCCAGACAATCCAAACACTTTTTCAGTGGTGTTTATTTTATTTCTTTCTGGTTCATTTATTCACATGAAAAAACTAAAAGTAATCTAAGTGATACTTCTGCTGAAAAGTCAGTGTGAACCTCTCTTGCAGTGGCGGGGCAGTCATCATTGAAACCCCCTCCAGACTCTATCATGAATGTTTATATTTCTCTACTTGCTTTCCTTCAAACTCAGTCCTGCATTTTGCAATGTGGTTGAATCTTTGCTTGTAGGTAGATAGATAAATAAATAAATAGTTAATCAATTTCACTCTAATTCTGGGCCGTTGGCGAAGGTTGGGTTGTTTTGAACTTTTGTGATCAATCAAACTCAGTCCTGCATTTTGCAATGTGGTTGAATCTTTGTTGTAGGTAGATAGATAAATAAATAAATCATTAATCAATTTCACTCTTTAATTCTGGGCCGTTGGCCAAGGTTGGGTTGTTTTGAACTTTTGTGATCAAGTGTTTCTTTCACTGCCTTTCTCCATTATAAAATCAATAGACCACACATATCTCTTCTCTCATGAATGCAAAGGTTTACCTTGGAAGTATGTACTCTTGTTTCTGCCTTTAGTCCATCTCAGGACATACAGGTACAATCAGAAGATACTTTACATGAACATTCAAGTAGAAGATACTTTTAGACAAGTATGTTCGGAGGGATTTATATGGTGTTTTTTTCATATGTTTTTCTCCTGTTTCCTCCTTCCTTTCAAATTTCTGTGACAAAGAGTTTTAATGATTTTCTGTATCTAAAATTATATATGCTGAAAGTCTAATAGTGCCATTACCTTTGCATTACTTTAATGCAGATTTCTTCTGTCAAAGCTGTCCTTAATGGTAGAGATATCCCTATGTCACACATACATATTTGAGGTATTTTTAATAAAGCCATAGTAATTTATCTAGCTTTCAGTTTAAAACAACAAAATCACAGAAGGGCTGAGGTGAGGAGGGATCTTGAGATCATCTAGTCTAACCCCCTGTTCTAAACACAGTTGGCTAGCTGTTCAGGGCCACGCGCAGTCAGGTTTTGTATATCTCCTGGGATGGAAACACTAATATGGGCATCCTGTTCCAGTGTTTAACAACCCTTAAATAAAAAAAGTTATTAAATAAAAAAAAGTTATATTTAAGTGAAATTTACTGTGTTTCAGTTTCTCCCCATTGCCTTTTGTCTTCTGCCACCGAGAAGAGTCTGGATCTTTTTCACTCATTGCAATCAGCTATTTCCTGAAAATAAAATCATATTTTTTTCAGGGTAGCATCCATAACAGTAAAGCAATAGATTTCAGTACTAAAACATTTGTTTATGGAACAGTTAATGAACTCTTTTAAAAATTATTATTATTATTTTCTGATGCTTATCTGCGCTTATCACTGAAGGAAATTTTGCTGATTTCTGTTAACGCCCTTCATTATTTTCCAAATCAGTCTTCAACTAGACTTTAAATCATCCAATTAACTGCAAAACTATGCTTAATATATTAGCTGAACTTCAGCTAGCTTTCAGAGTGACACTCAGGTATGAAATTTCTGTTAATATACTCTAGGTATCATGTTACTCTGTAGAAGACTAGAGAGCAGAGATTCTCAGGAAGAGTGTCTCTGAAGTAGGAAGCATTATAACTCTGATGAAGTGTTCTGTAGCTGATGTATTTTGCAGTGGGCTAGAGGGACTAGACTGCAATGAGAATCTTAATTTGTCTGTACAGCCCAGCACAGGTGTTTCAGCTCAACTGCGGCTAGTTCTGGGATTTCTAATGTACCACTATAATGTCTGGCACATTTATAGAAAGATTTTGATAGCTGCACAGAGATAAGGGAGCAGTGAAAAAAAAAAAGAACCTAAACTCACCCTACATTTATTCTATCATCTCGATGCAATGTTCAGGAGCGCTCACCTTTGCCCAAACTCTGTCTGAATTTGCAATAGTAAACACTTCTGAAAATATCACCTTCAAAAATGAAAGTAACCCCAAGTGAGGCTTTGCTGATTATGGCAACTATGTAAAATAATGAATGCTTTGTGCTTTTGATGAAGCACTCTTTTAATGCAGTGAGTATAATCTTTGTCCCACTGAATTTAATGACCAGTTTGGTATTGATTATAGTGGAACTGGGTTGTCGTCCTCTGTCACAATGAAGTAATTATTTCATATGTATCAACTCTAGAATCTTTTATAGCTAAATGAAAAACTGAATACTACTGTGCTGTTCCTTCCTTGCAAATCTCAGAAGCAGATAGAGTAGATAAAAGCCGATCCAATAAAGAAGTGGGAGTACTGGGAAAAAAGCAACAGAAAGGAAGAATACTGACCAAGTTTCCTAGACTCCTGTTTTCCTTTGTTGGTTGGAAAAGACCTTCAAGATCATGGATTTCAACTGTTAGCCTAATACTGCCAAGACCACCACTAAACCATGACCCTAAGTGCTACATCTATAGATCTTTTAAACACTACAAGGGATGGTGACTCCACCATCTCCCTGGGGAGCCTGTTTCAATGCTTTACCACCCTTTCTTTAAAGAAATTTTTCCTAATATCCAACCTAAATCTCCCCTGGCAAAACTTGAGGCCATTTCCTCTTGTCCTATCCCTTGTTACTTGAGGTAGAAGGCCAACACTCACCTCTCTACAACCTACTCTATCTGTAGAGGGTGACAAGGTCTCCCTCAGCCTCCTTTTCTCCAGGCTAAACAACCCCACTTCCCTCAGCTGCTCTTCAGAAGGGTTCTCTAGACTCTTCAATATCTTTGTTGCCCTTCTTTGGCCACACTCTGGCATCTCATGTCCTTCTTGTAGTGATGGACTCAAAACTGGACACAGTATTCAATGTGTGGCCTCATCAGTACCAAGTACAGGAGGACAATCACTTCCCCAGTTCTTCTGGGCACACTATTTGTGATACAAGCCAGAATGCTGTTGTCCTTCTTGGTCACCTGGGCACACTGCTGGCTCATACTCAGCCAGCTGTTGACCAACACCCCCAGGTCCTTTTCCTCTGGGCAGCTTTCCAGCCACTCTTCCCCAGGCTTTTAATGTTGCAGGGGATTGTTGTGGCCCAAGCGCAGGACCCGGCACTTGGCCTTGCTGAATTTCATACAATTGGCCTTGGCCCATCAACCCAGCCTGTCCAGATCTCTCTGTAGAGCCTCCTGACCTTCAAGCAGATCAACAAACCCACCCATCCCAAGCCTGCAGCAGGGGGGTTGTTGGGGCCCAAGTGCAGCCCATGGCACTTGGGCTTGCTGAACCTCGTACACTTGGCCTCAGCTCACCTATCCAGCCTGTCCAGATTCCTCTGGCCTTCCTACCCTCCAGCAGATCAACACTTCCACCCAACTTGGTGTCTTCTGCAAACTTACTGAGGGTGAACTTGATCCCCTTATCCAGATCATTGATGAAGATCTTAAAGAGAACTTGCCCCAATACCAAGCCTTGGGGAACACCACTGGTGTTACATTTGTTTATAGCATATGAAGCAGGAAATGTGGTGAAACAAAGAAAGGATATGGTGACTGTTAACTGTGTGAGACTGTGAAAACTAGGCTAATGCAATATTTTTTGCAAGAAATTGTAGTCATTTTGAGTTGTTATGTGAACTGGGGGTTTTGTTTGTTTGTTTTTAAGGGGTCAGTGAAACCAATGTGACAAAATCAACATTTTTTTAAATCTGAAAAATAATTCCCAGTGTTTTGAAAATATTACAAATAAATCAAATTGTTTTAGATAATAATGAATGTCACTGTACCACTGACAATGAGGGGGCAATAAAAAAGAAATAGAGACCAAAATGCATTAGGAGAAGCTGCACTGTGATACCAAGTAATTCAGTATCCAGTTCAGCTGTTGGTCTGTCTTCCAAGCAATGGAGCCACATACTGCATCACATTACTGTCAATGGGTAATGTGCTTGTGTATAAGTTCTATGATATGTAAGGAAGTGCTTGGGAAGATGCTGTTGCTTTTGGACCTGAAACAGACACTGACATGGTGATACCAGTAGTATCCATCCAGGTCTTCTATTGGCCAGAGAAGGGACCCAGCCCTATCCCATTGCTGGTCCCCCTGACAGCCAAAATGGACCATATGGTTTTGTGGTATGGTTGGAACAACAGGCTTTTTTATTTAGACTGTGGTGTTCAAGCGCAGAGCTGTCTAACAGGTGTCTAAACAGCACCCCTCATGCAATTTGCATATTTTGTTATCTTTTTTTTTTCAGTTTCTTCATCCTCTTTTTCTTTGGTCTCCCTTTTTTCCCAGCCTCAAGGATGAGCAATGTTGACATCCAGGTATTTTTGTTGTTTTGTTGTTTTGTACCACTAGAGAGAGCCCTTTTCTTGTCTGTAGGTTGAGATCTTTGAAGTGCTGCTGGATCTTGTCCCACTTTATATCTTTGTTACCTCTCTCTGAGGTCACTTGGCAAATGATGTGCTATTGTATGATGTCACACAGTCCTGAGCCATGCTACAAATTCCAAGAGTGATATCAACAGTAGAAGATATATCTGATATAGTGTGTCTTTGACCTCAGGTGTCCACCAATGGTGTCAAGTGCCAGAGTTGCTCTGGAACAACATTTAGCTCTTTTATGTTTTTAACTTGAAGCTGTCCTCTGAAAATCAGAGTTATAAATTGACTAACAGTGGATTCACAGTCAACTTTTTCGATGGTCCCACAACTATCACCTGCTCTTTGTTCTTTAGAGGTATTTCTTCTGTACTGTCACATGATCATGATCTTCTGCCATCCTTTAAAGAAAATAATGTGATAGCTTTGATTAAGGCAGAGGGCCATCGGACATCCCAAAGAGCAAATCAGAGTTCATGTGATGACTCTGAAACAGAAAGAACGAACAATGTTAGATGGATGCTTAGGTAGAAGCACATACATTCATTCACAAACACAAATCAATGGTAAGTGTGTATAAACAGATACACACTCTCTCCTCCTAACACAGCTGTTCCATCATTTGATCATTTTGTTAGCCCTTGGGCTAAGTCTGGAGCTCTGATTTGAAGAGAGAACAGATTTAAAGAGAGAACAGTTGATAGGGATAATAACTGAGGTCTGCAAAATCATTAGGGTGGTAGATAAAGAGAACTAGGGTTGTTATTCACCAAATACTGTAACATTAAAACTGGGAAATCAGGCTACACCGGATGAAAGAAAGCAGGTAGTGAACCTCTGCAACTTGCTGTTGTAGTAAGTAGTGGAGGCAGCCAGTGTCAGCAGGTTCAAATTAATGAGTGAATGAAAAAATAAAGAACAAATAGATACTGAAAGGAATGGGCAAATAAACATACATTAGAATCCCTAATATAGTAATCATTGAGTCAAAGAATGATGGGAGTGGATTATAAGAAGGGACCAGGCTTGAGTGCTCTCCCTAGATATGTCTCTGATCACCTCTACTGCATAATTTATTGGCCTTCACTGTCCAGGAGAGTATGACTTACGTTATATTCTTATCATAGATCTCCTTATGAGAGTGGATCATAGTTCAGTCCGCAAAACTTCTAGGAGAGGAGTAAACAAATTAAGTGATTCATAAATGGTAAAATCAGAGGGGAGGAAGAATGAGAATAACTGTGCCACAGAGATTGATATGCAAAATATGATTTTTTTCTCAAGCTTTAAAATATTAAGTTTTAGACTGTTAAATCCATGAAGAGATTTTAAAATGTTTTTTCCTATAAATGCCACATGTCATTCTTGATTTGTGCTAGCCTGAGGAGTTATGATATACACCATCTCAGCAGGACTAGAAATAAACAATTCTGGTATGTTAGCTCAAGATAACAGAGCAAGCTTAAAAGATAGCAGAGCAAATACACAGCAGTATCATACAAATTAAAATTAGTCTACTTACAAGGTTCTTTAAAATTTCATATATATTTCGTGTTTTCTTCTGGTTTGTTTTTTTCCTGCCATACTGTTTTCTATTCCACTAAGGGAATATATATATTATTTTGTTTCTGCAATGTAACTAACGTATTTTTTAAAAAACTAATTTTAAAATGACATATAGAGATTTTTGTAGCACTAATTTAGGATGATAGACAAAATTCACTAATGATTTCTTGCCTTGTGGCCATCCCAGGCTAATGCCTGAAAACCATTGCATCTACACTGTCATCCGTTCTTTGGAAATATAATATGCAAATGAAAATTCTAGTTGGCTAAGGACAGATGCAGGCTGGAAAATTTTGATTACTACCCTTAAGAAAAAAATGAGGAAAATAAAGGAAGTATACATAGCGAAAGAAATTCAGTCAAGTGCAAAGCACATATCAGGGGATAAAATGAAAAGAAATAAGGTCAATACTATTTTAAGGCAGAAAAGTCTTTTGAAGTGAAAATGTGAGCAAGTAGCACAATATTAAAAACACTGAGTCTCTATGTACGAGTGATTATAAGAAATGTCCATACTGAACACCTTTAGAACAGTTTCTTAATATAATAAGTAGTGAAACTATAATTTCAAATAGAACAGATAGGGTTTTGAACACACATACACCAACTTGAAAATAATCTTCATATTCAGTGAGCTGTGATGTCAGTTGTTCTGCACATTTCTGGCAACCAGGCATTATTATTCCCTCGATTTCCATATATTATGATACATTTAAATAAAAATTTACGTCATGTATTTTTCTGTATCATCTTAGATTAAGATAAAAACTAAATGGGTGGCATTCTCATGATATAGGTTTGGTCTTCAGATGACTGTTAGGTCAGTCAATCAATTTCACTGTATAACTCAGAGAGAAAATACTGAGAAAATACACAAAGTTATAATAAAAAATGTATTCTAGAAGTCTTCTAGGGTTAAATGTAAAGCAATATTGCCACTTCCACCATCAAACTAGGAATGATAAAATAAATATTAAGCATATAGGGTTGTGGGGTATTGTTTTAGAAATGTTACTGCATTCATTTTTAACATATATTCCCCCTTCTCTCTCCAATTTATACTTTTTTGTCATTTTTTTTGCACAGTAAACTGTCTAGCATTATGAATTTGGGTGCAGTTTGCTATATGCTTTATTCACTTTTGACTTCTCTAGTGTTGAGAAATTCCATAAATCTGATTTAGCTAGCTACCACAACTACATTTGCATTTGCTTTGTGCCATCAAAGTGGTTTAACAGAGCTGAAACATCCCAGTGAGTCTAGCTATGTGTCTTTATTCGCAACATAGCAAGCCTCAACCAGACTGATATATCTTTGTGCAAAGTATTCTGAAAATATACAGGAGGTGATAATCCCAGCTCAGAGAATTTTGTAATGCAAAAGTCAAACTGTAATATCAATATAAAACAAGTGAGCAGGAAGAGAAATAAAGTCTCTTTTTTTTCCCTAACGTTATTTTTTAGCTTAATAAAATTAGAGCAGAAAAGTATGATGTACATCATACACACAATGTAACTGTAGAAAGGTACAATTAAATGAAGTATGGACCTAATTTTCTTTTTTTACTGTCCTACATCTCCCATGACTTTTTTTGTAGACATCAGCACCTAAATACCTTGCCATGTAAGGTAATAAGTTAATTCCTTTAGCATTTTCATTGTATCTGGAAAAAGGAAAGTTTCAATTTACCAGCCTTTGAAGTTATTGATAGCTCCTTGCACAGTATACTTACCAAATTATAGAAAAGTAATTTTTAGGGGATTGGAGCTTGCCTCACAGCTTAATATCAGGAATGGAAAAAACAAAGAGAAAGGCAGAGTCCACAATGTGGAGCTTTGTTGGTAATATTATTTTATTTTTCTTTTTGAAAAGTGAAATATCATTCATCAGTGTATCTAGTTCAAAATGCCGCCATATGAATAGCTGAATACATTCTCAGAGTCAAGTGAAATCTGCCTCTGTATTATTACTAGATCTGGACATACATTTAATCAATTTACAATTAATTTAAGATTTTTTAAAAAGTTAGTTTTTTTAAGAAAATATATCTTTCATGTTTATTTATGAGTTCTTCAACTGAATGAAGACTGCAAACTATTTCTGCAGATCTTTTCAGATCAAGAAAAGTAGACTAACTCTCAAAAAAAGTACTATCTGCTAAGTTGCTCTGAAAAGTACAAGAGTATTTCCTAACCTCACTACATGTTGTTGTTGCATACCACAGGCCTTCCTGCTCACTGCACTTCCAGCATGCTCCACGTCACGACAGTATATGAACAAGAGTGTGGTTCCTTTGTTGACTCTGTTTTCCTTTTGCAGTGTCTCACACCTCACCAGCTTCCTAAAAAACATTAAAAAATGCTGCAGGTCTTGTTGTCCCCTGTGTGTTGTCTGCTCCCAGACTTAATGGGTGCCATGAAAGAGGAGTGCTTCTAAGCCTGAGAGGTAAGAGTCCCTTCTTCACCAAGTGAGATATTTCACCAAGTGGACAATTTCACCATTTCCAGCCCAGGGGAAAAGGACCAGCAGGCCACAGACCAGGTTAGCTATTTCTGTCTGGCATATTGGATCAGAAAAGCAGAGATACATGGTGGTGCTCCACAGAAGATAAATGAGATCTCAGCACAGTAGCACTTGGCAGAGGACTCTAATGGAAACTGCTAAGGAAACTCTAAGGAGAACAAGGTCAGATGAGCTGTTCTCCTTCATTTTTCCTAAGGTCTGGAATCTCCCATGGGTATATACCACGCCTTTCAAGCATGCAAGCATACCATACCATGCAAGCATATCAGAAGACGAATCATAGTAGAAACCACCTTGGAAATTCACATTAAATTCCTGAAAATTGCTGCATTCATTAAAAAATAATCTTTTATGAGGTTTTGAATATTGCTCTGTTATTTGTTTCTTTGGGGGAAGAGATGTGTGTACACCTCTTTCTTTTATAACTCAGTGTATTTAAGGTTACAGATTCTGAAACAGATGGGGAATTGAAAATTTCTTTATGTATAGAGTTCTGTTTCATAATTCACTTTCAAAATATGATATCAATAGCAACTTTTGAAATTAGCACTGAGTTACAGCAGGAGGTAAGCTACCTCTGCAACACCTCCCCTGCCCTATTCATTAACAATAAAAAGTAAAAATTAGATAGGTTGACAGAATGACAATTTATTTTTCTCATGCTCTCCCTATCAGGACCATGTACAACAGAGTAAAAAACTGGAATTACTCTTACGTCTGAAATGTAAGTTGCACCACGGTGAAGTAAAGCTAGTATCCTCACATTGAACAATTATTGCCCAAAAATACTTAGGTTTGTCCTTCCCATAAAAAGGAAAAAAAAAAAGAAAAAGAAAAAGAGCATAATGGGCTGAGAGGATTGTACTTCTATTTTTCCAAGGATAAGTAGTCAGACTACTCTAACAACTGGTCTAAGCAATGAGTATTTCAGAGACATAATACCTGGTAACATGAGAGACTGATGGAAGTGTCTGGGTATGAGGGATAAAAAAAAAAACAACTGTGAATGCTCTAGCAGATTTGCGCTGCTCAGCAGGGAACTACTGAACTATTGAGTACCATATTCACAGCTCCCAAGTGACTCCTGACCAAGGGAGAGAAATCTGAGGAAAAATGTAAGACGATGTCTTTTTGAGATGTCTTTTTGAGTATAGATCAAAATGAAGTAGATAACTTACTGTCTCTAAAAGAGAATAATGCATTTACACATTGAACACGTGCTGGAATTAAAAAAAAAAATTTTGCTGAGGCCTTTCCTCCTTTTGCTTTGCCACATTTCTCTGGCTTCCTCCTTAGACCTATTTGATATTTGGTTTCTCAATGCAAAATCTTCTGTGTGAATGAGATACTTGTCCTGAAGGAACTGTCTCGGTATTTTTTAGTCTTTTCTCATGTTCTTCAGCCCTCTGATTAGAGAGATGTATGTCTAATTCTGCAGGAAGACTTGGTTTCTTAGATTAGGACTAAATGGTAATTTTGGTAATTAATTTAGGCAAATCTAAAGTGTGATTCTAAAAATTCCTTACCAACTACTTATATGTTTAATACTTTGCCAGTGCATTGTCTACATGTCTAATTTATATTTTCATCACTGCCTACATCCATGTTTTTTATGGGGATCAAAAAGCTCATTACTTACCTCAGTGTTAAGCAGACTTCTAACTCTCAGACCATACCATCTTGCAACTCAAGAGGAATGTGATCCAAAAGCTTTCCTCAAAACACATCTAGTGCACTTTTTAAGTCTACCAGAAAACCCATAAAATGCAGTAATCCTCCTCCATCATCATGTGGCCAGAAAAGTGTATTCTGCTTCATACTTGTACATTCAATAGATTTTTTTTTTTTAAGCTAAAACACTTGTAAAACCTTTCGTGTGTAATATCATCTATAGCCTGACGGAAGCTGAAGTCTCAAGGAGATGCCTTCACAAGAAGGGAACTTTAAAAAAGAGGGCCTTGCTTCACAGATGCATAGATGGCTAACTATTCAGAAAAGGAGTATGTTTGAATTTAGACCATTCATTTCAGAGATGGAGAAACCTGATTTTTTATATTTTTCTAGGCACTGTGTATGAATTTTATTCAGTATCAGTTTAGATAAACTGTGACACTTGTATCTATGTTAACTGAGCTTTAAAGGCTACAGATTTGGGAAACAGGTGTCTACAAGAACCTTTCGTTCTGCTGTTCTTGCCCTGAAGATCAAAAAATCAATTAAACTTTCTGATTTATCAATTGTGTTAAGTGAAATTCCATGTTTGTAGCAACCAATGAACTAATATAATGTGTGCTTAACTTTTCTGAGATTACAGCTCAAAGAATAGATAGCTTGTTTTATGAAACCTAATGTCATCTGTGCACATGGATGTCTCCGACCTTTTCAGAAAATTAACAGGTCATTACTGTTCGATAAGAATGGCTGTGACGTTCAGCCTACAACTCTAAGGAAGTCTAGCTCTACTAGCCAAACCAAAAAAAGACCTACAAGAAGTCATTTTACAAACATTTGTTTGCACATTAAATTTGAATTTAATTGTATTTCCATTTAAAGGGACTACAGCATAAAAAAGGCTTTCTGATTTTATTTTTGAAATTTAAAAGGTAGTAGGATCAGTTAATAGTAGTATAATAGCAGTTAATAGTAGTACAGTTAATGTTTTTTATTGAACCTGTACTTGCTGACAATGTGGTGAGAATAAGTTTTTTGAAAACATAGCATTAAGTTTATGAACAATTGTATCCATTGTCTTAAGAGAGAGATTGCTCATCCAGTACTTATGGAATTACGTAGTATTTATATTGGAAATACGGAAAACTATGGCTTTTCTCCTTGTAGGTATAGTAATTTGCTGGCTAGAGTACTGCTGAAAAGCAATTAAACTGCGTCTGAACTGAAAGCACTATGGCAAGTTAGAACCATACAAATAAATGGAGGGAAAGTTAATAAAATTAAATGTATACTGGAAAATAAAGTGGAAGAAACTAATGGAAGGTTAGAAATCTCAGTTAGCTTTATTAACTAAACTTTGTAAAAAAAACCCACCCAAACCCTGCATCCTTTTATAGAAGCTTTAGCTTCCCTTTAGATTAAGAAAGTTCTACATTTGGAAGAAATGTGAACGGAGAATTTCCTAGGCTAAGAAGAATTCAAGAAAAATCATAGCTAACACTTGTCATATCTCTTGAGCATGAAGACAATACCAAGGAGGACATCTTGCTGATTAGTCCTCTGAAATAAACCAAACCAAACAAAAGAGCATCTTCCATCAAGTATTCTGGAAGACTGGAAATCCATCCATGTGATGGCAGATACATTTAAATTGATTTTGATTGTAAGGGGCAATGCTGTGCCAAACCCTGAGGTGAAATTGTGGATCTCAGCACTCTGATTTGGTACCTTTAGATGATATTGAATAGGAAACTACTTTCTTGAGAATTCACCTGTGTGGTTGTAGAATTTTCATAGAAAAATTCATGTTGGAAGGGACCTTGGGAGGTCTCTAGTCTACCTTCTGCACAGAGCTGGGTCAGCTCTGACATCAGGCTAGGATGCTCAGGGCTTTTATCCAGTTGGATCTTGAAAATCTCCAAGGTTGAAGGCTTCATAGCTGCTGTGAACAATGACATCCATTCCCTGACTCTTCTTTCAGTTTATGTCCATAGTGTCTTCTCCTCATGCACTGCTGGGAAGAGCG
>NW_010424286.1:17834-31636 GCF_000710305.1 Buceros rhinoceros silvestris
TGGCTCTGTCTTCATGATAATTTCCTCTTGAAAGGCTGCTGTGAGGTGCCCCTGTTCAAGGAGGCCCAGATGTTGCTGGTCATCCTCACTGCTAGGACACACTGCGGATTCATGTCTGGTTCACTGTCTCCAAGGGCTTTTCCACAGACCTCCCTAGCTCTTTGTGTTCCAGGCTGTCTCACTGCTGGGGGATCTTCCTTCCCAGTGACAAGACTCTGCATTTGTCCTTCTTGAACTTACTGTTGGCGCACTTCTCCAGCCTTCTGGATGTCAGCCCTTCTCTCCAGTATATTGACTGGTTCCTCAGTTTGCTGTTGGCTGCAGAATTGACAACTACATACTTTTATCACCTCCTTAAGGTATAGATAACATATTTTAAACAGAACAGGTCCCTGTGGTACTCCTTATGTTACCAGCCTCCAGGTAGACTATGGCCCATTATATACTATCTCCAAGTCCAACTACTCAACTATATTTCTACTAACCTAGTTATTATAACAAGACACCATACGTTAAAGCAAAACTAACAGCAGGGCACTTTGTAACATCCTTAGGTGAGTTGTATCAGACCTCTAACTGGACGTCATTTAGAAGAGACAAGGTATGTGAGAAAATAGCATCTATGAAGTCCTTTCCAGTCATGGGTATGGGAGCCAATGGTAAACAACTCATGCAGAGCAATGATCGGGTTGTTACTTCTGTTTTTCCCTTCCATGAACAGTTTACAATAGACCCCACTATGGGAGATAATTGTTACATACCCTGCCCTGTGAAACCGGAAAGTTTGATACATCTGAAATTGTGATTATTCATAATACTTGTGATGTTATCACTGTAATATGAATTGAACAAAGGGCTATTTTTCTGTCTATTCACACTGTTTCACAGGTTCTTTCCTTTTTTCCCAGCCTTTTCTTACATCCTTTGAAAATATCATTTATGCTATGGAATTCATCATTGCATTGGTAGATTTCTGGATGAGTGGCTCTGCCATTGGATTGGCAACCCCAACAAGATTTGTAGGTTCTGTAGACCAGTAGCCTCTAAAGTAGAGTGAGCGCACCACCTGGGGGTGTGCAAAATGTTCCATTGGAGTGCAAGAAGAAAGTATTAAAACTACAGTAGCAGAAGATGTAATTTACAGATAAATAAGCATACATGTACTGAGAGTACACGTTCAAAAATTTTTACTGATAAGGGTGCATGATCAGAAAAGTTAGGAGATCTCTGTTGTAGATTACATTAAGTACCACAGAACTGGATTCACAAAAAGTCTCTAAATGTGCTATCCCGTCAGGTCTCCACCTGCTCTATACTGAGAGTACACGTGTTGCAGTACACTGTTATGGACGCTGGGTGGCAGTATAGACGGTCGGAAGATTACGTGCTTACGTGCTTACGTTACAGGAATGCAGTAACCACCCACGAAGGGCGAGGCCTTGTGATAATGTTTAAAGCTTGCTGCGCCACTGATTAAAGCGGACATTTTTCATCCTCTGCAGCAGAGAAGTGATCAATGTTTTCCCCTGGCGGAAGAGGCCAGGTGCTAAATATCACAATAAGTTTCCACATACACGTTCAAAAATTTTTACTGATAAGGGTGCATGATCAGAAAAGTTAGGAGATCTCTGTTGTAGATTACATTAAGTACCACAGAACTGGATTCACAAAAAGTCTCTAAATGTGCTATCCCGTCAGGTCTCCACCTGCTCTCCTGTTAACATCCAACTGCATACAACATAGATCCTTGCTGTCTTGTTAAAAACTGCTGCTCTGATCAGCTCTGACACACATTACTTCAGAAAATTCACACTAAAATGTTATAAGGGAAAACATCCCACCAAAATAGCTCATCCTAAACATGCCTTAAGTCTGCTAAGGATCTAGGCCAAGTATGCACTGTGAAAATGGTGGCTTGGTCCAGGTGATTCGTCTGGATACAAGATGCACTTCCACACCTGGTTTAGAGGTCTTTATAAGAGATTTAACTGAAAGTATATGTGATGAATGTCCCTTTGAAGTTTTGTCTCTGTATCTGAGGATTTAGAGTAAATTAAAATGACCATTTGTATCAAAGAATAATAAAATATTTTAAAACACTAATTAAAATGAAATTAAAAAGTACAGTACTTTTTGTGAACAGTTACCTAATACAGTTTTATATAGGTAGGGGTCTAGGAATTAAATACTTTGTGACATCTGGAGTCAGACTGAGTTTGTTCTAAAGGACACTAAAAGTCTTTTAAATTAATCATAACTGCAAAACCGTAAGTCACCTTAAGGAAATTGCTTCAGTAAAGTGATGTAGGAGTTCATAAGAGAGCTGAGGAAGGTAACAACAGAAGTACCTACCAAAGCCAAGGTGAGGAAAGGGTGCTTTATTTTTTCTAATTAATAACTAGAATATGAAGAATCAGTTCAGAATACTTAACTACTATTTAAATATAATTTTAAGCCAATATTAGAAAACATACAAAATACCACTAAAAAAACCTCAATGCAACTTTTTTCCTAGATATTGAACAGTCATATCCAAGATGTAACTTTTTCAGTAAGTTTCAGTATCAGCAATAAACTTAAAAAAAAATCTACCCAGGAAAACAAGTTACCTTTCTTGTCACTAATTTTATTTTGCGGTACTGTACATTCTGCTTACCTTACTTTTTATGAGTAAAAAGTACTTACTTTTTTATGAGCAACTTGCTTTTAAAATATCTGCACATAATTTGGCATAATTTTTATTCAGTTCAGACCAATATGGTTCAATTGGCAGTCTTTGCTCTATGGAGATGGTCTTTGAAATGTAATTACGAGTAATCCATAGAGTGCGTGGTCCTTCCAGGTCAAGGATAAAACCATTGACATAATAAGCAAGAAACCTGAATGAATTACCAGAAATTTAGTTTAAGTTCCATGGCTAAACAAGCAATAGTATCTTAAGTTTTGTTGCGTTTTAATCTCTGAATTGCAAATTCTTAATGTATCAGAATTTGCATTGATTGATTTGCCTTACAAATTCTAGATGTATCAGAATTTGCAGTCACTTTAAAGCTTTTAATTTAAACCAGAATATTATGCAATCAAAGTACAACTATGAAAAAAAGGAAAAGAGAGAAGCTTATCACTTCTTACTAACAACAGAATAAAAATCCAAGTCTTATTAGGTCTATAACGCTTCAAGAAAAAAATGATGGCCGAGGACAAAACCAAAACCAACCAACCAAACAAAAGCACTGTAAACAATTTTCCAGTTACTGGTAATCTTACAGCATACTGTGGTGGTGTCAAAGATATGCAGTTTGTGACATTTCATTTAAACTAATGCCAGACAGGTACAGTGTACATATCTATGTCTAAGTTACTCTACAACATTCTCTTGATAGTCAGTGGATGCAAACAAAGGCTCTGGGATGTGATTCTCATACTCTGGTTTGGATTTCTGTATTATGAGGTGTGGTTTACTGCAGAAAGGCCACCTTCTTCCCTTTCTCTAAAAAGACACACTTTCGGGACTGGATAAGCCACAGTAATCTCTTTTTGTCCTTTTATTGTTGCTTCTAGAGAAGATATTGAAAAAAAAAGTAAACACAAATCAAACTATTAAAAGTAGTAAAAATACCTGGACTTAATACTTTAGATTGATTTGCCTTGTTTGAAAATGTGTACTCTAAATCTACCCAAAAGACCAATCATTCAATTATGTACGGCCTAGAAAAATGCTATTATTTTTGTTATTATTTTATGGCTCTGTGAGAAAGAAATGAATTGGATGCAATTGCTGCAAAAATATCATTGTAAGAACATTATCAGATATTTTTATTGAATATGTACTTATATATACCTCATTTTTGAACCACAGATGGAAATAGTGATAATCTTAAGGTATAGTGATATATCTTAAGACATTTTTGCTAATGTACATATGCAGCAGATCTCTTCCATATATACAAGACCCAACTCTATTGCTGAGAAACAGTATAGGGTCGCTCAGCCATTTTACCAGAGATATTTATAAGTAGGCAATGGGCTCACCTCACCTATAATTTTCTACCATCTCGGACATTCTCTTTGTAATGCGTCTGTTCTTCTTGTCATTGTCACTAGCATTCAAGACTTAATGCATATTGCATTTTATTTCTTCACTTCACTTTTCCAAATATTGACTTTCAAGCACCTCTTTATATACTCTCTGGGACAGTTGAGAGTTTAATGTTCTCATCATAGCCCAATCCATGACCATTCACATCCTTCCTGCTAATGAAGCAAGCTAATCTCCTCAGTAGATGTAGCATTAATTCAACAGTCAGTCTCCTAATTTGAAATTCTGAAGACAAGTAGGGGAATAGAAATAAGCAACTCTGACATTCAGTTCCTTCACTGATGCTCTTATAGTTTGGTCAGGCGAGATGCAACATTTGTTGTATGAACAGGCAGAGTCTATGAGAGATCACTGGGAAACATTGTTCAATGAAAGCCAATCTGCGTCAGTTGAAATCACAGACACACTGGACCTTGACAAATGCACATTTCAGCATGTCAGCCCTACATGTAAATGTAAGAGGATAGGAGTTTGGCAAGGATTTCAAGCATGAGAACAGAAGATTTAGTGTGATTCAGTCTGTTAAGAAGATTTTTGGGCTGTTACTGGCACATTTCAGAACAAAGCAAGGACTGCTCTGAAGTGAGCAGTAATCTTACTTCTATTGCACATACCAGAACATTAAACACATTGATTGCTTTCAGTGAGCAGGCTCACTTCAGACTAACAGCTAATAAAGATGAGGATTTCAACAAGCTCTTCTGGAAATTGAAGAAAGCACTGAAAGCCTAAAAACATTTGAGCATGTCTAGATACTGTCCCCTGAAAGAATAAGCTGAATACCGAAACTACAGCATCCAATTATTGTCTGAACTGTGTTAACAGATAGTAGCTCCCATTCATTGGTCTTCAAAGTGCTAAGATGTGGTAGGAAAAACATAGGGAGAGAATCTTAGTCCTAAATAGGTTATAATTTAAACAGAATGAGACAAAGGAAAGAAGTTAGAGAAAAGGAAATCATCATCAGATCTGGAATTTATATTTGTGAACCACAGAACCACACTATCTTGATTCCCAGGTAGATTCCTAGAGTACAGTAATATTTCTAGCTGAAATAATCACACACAAAAAAGTAGAAAAGTCAATATTTTGAAGATTGGTTGTCAAACAGGGCTCCTTGCACAGGGGCGAAGAATTAAAGTAGAGATATATTGAGAGGGGAAAAAAATGGTGATAGGTGTATCAAAGCATTAATCATCTGCAAAGTGACCATATTCCTCATCTTAGATCTCATTACTCATCAGATTTTTGAATAAGCTCCCTATCCCAAATTTTTCCCTTACCTGTAAGAACTTTACTTCACAGCTAATGTTCAATATGAGCTAGGCCTTTTTTGGTAAAAGGGTAACATTATATTAAGTACTTCTTCATGGAAAAGCGACTTCAGAAATTGGATTTGCAACAAATTCAGTGTTTACCAGGATTCAGTATTAGGTATTCTGAAGCCTGACTGCAGAGGGAACAGCAATTATAATCTCATCAATAGCACAATCAAAATTATTGTCTGTATGCAGTTAAAAAAACTTTCACATATTGTGCGGATGATTGGTTATTCCTCTACTTTGTGTTAGCTGTATGTCTTAGAAAACTTGCCAAGTAATGAGGTTCTGGCATTTGCAAGAGTGGTTGGATATCTGGCAAAATGCATACGCTTGAAGAATTTGATGCAGCTTTAACTTGCAGCTGCTGCTTATAGAACGGTTCTGCTGTGTTTGTAGGTCTCAGATGTATGCAAAAGACTGATTACAGTTTGGCACAGCACCTGGTGGCTTAACCAGGGGGACATTTCCCTTAATCTCACCTGGCAGTGAAGTTGCAAATGAGCCGCAATATTTGAGTCTTAGCAACAGTGGTTTGTAATCAGTGATTTCAATTATGGGACGAGGGAGTACTAATTGACCACCAGCTGTCAGAGCAAATGGGCAAGACTAAGTTATTAACTTTCTCTCTTGACCCTCAAAAATGGAATAGAACAGATATAGGTAAAATTTCCTGTGATTTGGAAACAGGGAAGATTAATATGACCTTTCTTGTTCGATCAAGAGAAGATTATAATTTTGTGCATATAAAGGAACATCTGGGAGGGACTAAATATAAACTTGGTAGACCAAGAACCAATATGCAAAATCCCTCGTTAACTATTAGATGTGTAGAAGCTCTTTAGTTGTATTTTCAGTACAGTAGCTTTACATAGAGATACTCACATTCCTGAGGGGGAAAAATACATAAGTACATCAATGAGTAATTAAACAAAAACATAATATATCACTACTAATTTTCAAAATGACTTGCTCTAATGAGTGAATTAAAAATACTAATTTTCTTTTCACTATGCAGTTTTATGACAATCAATGAATCATCTCAGTAGCTTAAGTATATGTATAACATGACACGTCTTTTATGTATGCCTGTTTGATTACCTAAATAATTTATGTTTTCTTTTTTGTTTCTGAAATAATCTCAAATTATTTTATAAATTAGTCATTTTGACCAATACCAGTTTGTGTTTTCTTATGCTGTTACATTGCCTCATGGGATTTTTAGTTCCCACTCCGCTTAAGACAGATCTCCTGCACAAGGTTCCAAATGTCTTTCCCATATTACACCAAAAAATGTGTGTCTTCCCTGATAGAGTAAGCCAAACAACTGCCTCCTGGATGTATAGTCCTGAGAGAAATACATAGAGAGTATATAGAGAAATTCAATCCACTAAGAATGGAGGTTTGAGCTACAGCTTCCAACAAATCTAAACCCCAAAATTAATGCTTCTCATTGTTAAAATGACTGAAAGCATTCAGAAGTTTCAATAACTGAAATTACTTCAGTTTGATCCAAAATTAGCATTAAATGGTCCCAGTGGACAATTGCATAAAGAATGATGATAAAATTGTGTAAAGGAAAACAGAAATTACTCAACTGAACTGTTTCAATGAAAAAAATTGTTTTAAAGAAAAAAACCCCAAACAATAAAACCAACCACCACCACTAAAAGTAACTTCTTTAAAAAAAGTTGCAACAAGTTGCAGACTATTCTACTGTGTTTGGTGAAAAATAGATATTGAAAGAGAACATACAAATTGTTATTACAAACAATTGTTATTACAAACAGATAATGATAGCCATGTCTTGTCCATAAATCAAGGGGTTCAGATGGTGGTTTGTGATTAGGACGCTGAAAGAAAAAGGTGACTGCAGAAGGAAAAAAGATAAGAGGTAAATACTAGATAAATGATGTTATACTGTGGGAGAGACTCAAATATAATTCATTATTGTCACTCAGCTTGCCAGTACATGCAGTGGACATTTGCATCCTCCAGTGAATAAACTTCTTTGCATACATGAACAACTATGCAAAACAAAGCAGGATATGTTGTCCTTGTTAAAAAAACAGTCAACAAGCTGTTGGCCAGGAACTAAGGAACAAGGACACACCCAACTGCAGAGAGAAATTCCGCTTTTTCCAAGTGTAGACAAGTTCTTTGTTCTGATCCCGCTTTTTTTTCTTTTCTTTTCTTTTCTTTTCTTTTCTTTTCTTTTCTTTTCTTTTCTTTTCTTTTCTTTTCTTTTCTTTTCTTTTCTTTTCTTTTCTTTTCTTTTCTTTTCTTTTCTTTTCTTTTCTTTTCTTTTCTTTTCTTTTCTTTTCTTTTCTTTTCTTTTCTTTTCTTTTCTTTTCTTTTCTTTTCTTTTCTTTTCTTTTCTTTTCTTTTCTTTTCTTTTCTTTTCTTTTCTTTTCTTTTCTTTTCTTTTCTTTTCTTTTCTTTTCTTTTCTTTTCTTTTCTTTTCTTTTCTTTTCTTTTCTTTTCTTTTCTTTTCTTTTCTTTTTTCTTTTTTTCTCTTCTTTTCTTTTCTTTTTTTTTTCTTTTCATTTTACAGTTCTTTCTTTGAGGCATGTAATGCTGCCTCTGACTTCAGCATTTCCTTTCCTTCCAGTGGTTATAGTCCTTCCCTCATGTTCATCTGTCTTCTTTAGAAAGTATTAGACACCACAATACCAGCTACTATTTTCACTTATTTGAGTTCATAAACAAGTAATCTTGGACTTAAATTGAGTAAAAAAAAAAATTTTAAAAACGTCTCCCTTTATCCATCAACATCATTATTTTTTATAACACTGAGCATTTAAAAAGTATAATTTTTAGACTTGGTGAGGTCTCAATAGCAAATGGAGAATCAGCACCAGTAGAACAGCTGCTGTGTTCATTAAGCCATTACTGTTGCTATTTTATTCTTTCTAGTGTGGTTAATAATTTCTTAGTCATAATTAGAAAACTGAGTTCTGGAAGCCTCAGGGTTCAACTAACATATAGTATAAACCTTTCATTTAACATGGAAATTGCCTAACTGAGAGGTTATGCAGTAAACATTTATAAAAATATTCCTTCTCAAATTTCTGTGAAATATGGATGAGTCTGAATCTCAGCCAATCATGTGGAATTGTAGGCTAACTTCCCTAGAGTTTTAAGATTTCAGGAGCAACTGTTCTAGCTCTCGTGAAGCACCCAGGAAATAGTTACTAGATTTGGATTTTTGTTTTGATTCCATTTCATCTCATGTTGGCTCTTGAGATACTGCTTGTCCACTACATCAGAGGTAGGATGGTGATGGAGAGAACAGAATAAGAAACAGGAAGTAGAGGTAGGGAAACTCATAAGGAATAGGTAGATAATCTCTGATTAAAATGTTTAAATAAATGTAGTCATATTATGCATATAAGAAAATGTGGCTTTATTTTCAGAGTCCAAGTTTCCCTGGCTTTCAATTATGTCAACAGCTTTCTTGAGTGATTCAGCATTCTGAAAGCCAAACTATATTTAGTTACTTAACTGTAGATTTATATACAGGCTTCTGGGCACAGCCTACAAAAACAGATCTTGTAAGAACTCGGTTATCTCTGTTTCTGGGCTTTGCAATTAACATCATTTTAATGGCATATTTCTTACATTGCTTTTTCACAAATTGTGCATAACTGGGGCTAAAGTTAAGTGTACCAATACCACTATGGAAGTGTACACAACTTTTAAAGCAGGTCTAGTCCTATATCTGATCATGAACTCTTCCTCAATATTTGGCTTGAGGATTTTGCTTACTTCTTATAACTGATGCACTTAACATCAGAGTTATGGTCCAGACCTAAATTGGTAATTAATAGTTTGTAACTAAAAGCCCTAAGTTTGACAGATGGTGATTCATTAGCATGTTTGCAAATCTCATAAAATTCTTCACAAGCCTCCATATTTGACAGGAGGAGGAGAACAGAAGAGCAGTAGTCCATGATGTTTTTTTCTTGTTCTATTATAGTATGCTTTTATAGTATAGGAGTATTATACACCAGCCCTGAGAAGAGCAGTAGCCAATGTATATATAACTAATGCTGTGAAAATTGAGGATGCATTTGAGATGATCTGTTACTATGAATGTGAGACAGGGAGATATACTTGTCGCTGCAGGCAATTCACAATTATCTTGTGCTCTGATACATAAAGGCATGATAGATCCTGTCTTATTAGGCATCTAGACTTGAAGATTCATGTTCTACCACCACACCAGCCTTATTTGCAGTGATATAATTTTCAATATGTAACCTAAATCTTGTTCTGATTAGTTGATAGATTCTAAAGCAGGTACAATTGCACAGTAAAAAGGTTATTGAATAGTTGCCAGCAACCTGCTTGGTGCTCGACAGTTTGATTTTGCATTGAAGGGAATTAGATGGAATTGTGAATTAGGTGGATACTCAGTATTCCAGATATTTGTAATTCTGCTATGTCGATTCACTGTAGTTCTGCCTTCTCTGTCACCACTGAGTGTAGAATTTTGTGCAGTGATGCCATGATTCCTTAGCAGAGGGTTAACTACCAGAGAAGAAAATTACCTTGTCAGTTATGAAGTGCTGAACATGAAGTGCAGGTATGATGCTACTCTGCTATTATGCAAAATTATTCCATGGAGTAAGTCCTCAGGCAAGCATTCATTTCCGTTATCTTGCATTCAGGTGATGCCCTTGGGCTTCTCTTGGCAAACCTATGAACTTTGTTGGCCCGTTTATCAGTTCTTTCTGATGTTACTGTTCTCCATTGTGAACATATATACAATTCCTCCACCAGCAACCCTGCCTACCTTTAAGAAGGAATGTTTTTCTGGCTAGACACTTGCTAGTCTCAGATCTTTCTCTGCCGAGCTATAGCATTCTTTATATGGTTACTTCATCCTGGTCAAGTGTGCCACTGTGAGTGGATCCTTAGTTAATATAGCCATTCTCCCTGACTTAACAAGTGAAAACAAATGGTGGTGATGTTGACAAAGCAAAATCTGACATAAAGCAGACCAGATTTGGCTCAAAATAGATTTTCTTCAATTTCTACTCCAAAAGTAAATCTTGGTCCCAATGACTCATCTTAATAAATCTTGGTCTCTATTATCTTCCTTCTCACTAAATTGTATCTTCTTCCCATTTTTGTAAACAGAGGACTTATCTCATGTCAAGCATCCTTGCCTATGTACCAAGGAGTGTTGTTGCAGTTTGAAATTATGAGGCTGTTGTCTCAAAAGGTTTCGTGACTTATTGTAGTTTCGGGGGAAATGTAAACCTACGGAAAACTGCATGAAAGAGAGCTTAGTGGCTCATTAAGGCTTGTTTAGACAAAGGAAAACAATGTGACGCAAAGCTTTTAACTTAAAGGGGGTGAAAACAGAAGCGTTTTAATGGTGAGCCCAGTTAAAACCATGAAACAATCAGTTAAACTTAAACAGGACTGGTGAAGAGAGGGATAAAGAGAGGGAGAGATTGATAAATACATAAATGGGCATCTACAAGCATAATACAGCCTCCCATTTCGACCCACATCTCCCATTTACAAACAAAGAACCCGCCACACGGTTGCACTGCCGGGAAAGGAGTCTTTGTCCATCACCTCACAAGTTTCAGTGCAAGAAACTTCTTCTGGAGCAAACCTCCATGCAGTACTGCAGTCCTTCTTCTTCCAGGGTATCTGGGAGAAGACTTGAGTTTACCAGGGCAATAATCCGAGGCTTCTCGCTCACTCCATCTGCAGAGTGGGATATGGACCGGAATTCTCAGGGAAATGCCTGTAGGTTATCTGCGTCTGCAGAGGCTTTGTGCTGAGCATCTGGAATCAGTTCACATTTCCCCTCAGCATCAGTATCTGTCCCCTCGACATAAGATCTGGGGATTTAGAGCTGGTTTTAATCCTTATCTGGTTAAACTCAATCCAAAGCCACTCGTGCTGGTAATCAGCAGAATGGGAAGGTCTACCCTAGCAGAAGAAATCTTTTTACCGCTATGGGGGTATTGAGGTAACAGCAGATGTTTTTCTCTCTCTGATGAAAAGTTTCTTAGTCCTGCGATGGAAAATCAAAAGTGCCACAGCTCACCCAGGGTAGTGTCTCAAACCCGGCTTTTTATGTCCTTATTCGCTGAGGCATGTCTGAAATGTCTCCACTCCCAATCAGGGAGAGAAAAGGGCTGTCACTTCTCTTCCCAAGAATCGCAAGAACTCTTTCTTGCACTTTAGAGGGAAGGAGAAAGGGGAGGACAAAGATCTCACCTGCCTGTGCCATCTTAACCCGTGACAGTGTATAAAATTGAGCTTCTGATCAGTGCAGTGAAACATCCGTCTCTAGATACTTCTCTGCAATAGTAATGTTTTTAAGGACAATTTACAAGTTACAATCCTGCAATTAACTGTTTTCACACCACAAGGTGGAGTGACGGCTTTAGGACACACCAGTCAAGAGATCTGAGCTCAGTAGTAAAGGGGGTCTTAATGACCTCTAATGCTAAGGATCAGTATCTCAGTATGCAGTTGAGGTCAGTCTGTAAGAGCTGTTCTGAGGAGGGCTAACCCTTCTGCCCTTGAGTGAGAGCTCTGGTCTATCCCAGGTAGTTTGCAAACATAATTTACACTACTAACATGAAGAGTTCTTTCTCAGTCCTTCAGCCAGTGATCACTGATGAGAAAAAACAGCAAAAACAATTTCATCCAAGAAAAAGGAGATAAGGATTACATTTCTTGAATAAAGTTAAGAAGGGGGAACATTTTCTTTCTATGTAAAGCTAATAATTTTATGCGTATGTCCAAAAAACTAAGCATTTGTCATAAAACACGTTAAGAAGAAACAAGTGATAGTGTGGTAAGAGAAAACTCAACATGGCATTCATAATCATGGATAGAGAAAGGCAAGAAAAGGCATCCAGGATCATGAGAGGTTACATACAGCTACTGTCAGGCTTTGGTCTTCATTATCAATAGGCCGTCATGAATGGGTGATACCATACTACAAGGTTATGTGCAATATTGTTCTCTTATTCAGTGAACTGGAGTAGAGAGCTTAATCCAGCATCAAGTAAGACATATTTACGGGCTCTTGTTTAAAAAGTAGCAAACAGATACTTTTCTATTTGAACAGCGTGAGATGAGGAGGAATTTTCTATCATTAGCTTACAATTGAATTTTTCATACTTTGGACATCTCCCAGTTCAAGTATTTTTACAGTCAGAATCTTATTACAGGCAAAAGGGAACAATCAGAAGTATGTATCCAGAAATTTATTTTTGCCTAATTAAAATTTTAAATAAGTACAGGAAAGTCTCATTGATAATACCCTTAAAAGGGTTACACAAGAAAAGTGACTAATACCAACACTTCTTCCCTGGTATTATGCATCTTTGCCTGTGTTCTTGGGGTCCCCAAGCTGATGAAACTGGTGCAGGGTGGTGGCTTCCACTGTGATGGTTGGTAGTCTGCAGTTTCTGCTAGGAGAAGTGGGATGCTTGCAGTGGGTGCAGCACCCTTGGACTCAGAGCCGCTCTTGGGACTCTGTGGGTATGTTCGTCTCCTGCCTTGGAGGCTTCTTCTGGGGGCCACATGTGAGAGGTGACAGATGTCCCCCTCACCCCATGGCACAAAGGGTTGTTGTTCTCCCATCCCGGATCTGTCAGGTTGTTGCTCCCTGTTGGCCAGTAGCCATTGGCAGCTCCTGCTGGACAGCAAGAATCACATGAGCAGTAGGGTGGAAGAATCAGCTCCAGCTGGCGGCAAACAGCCAATATCCACCCTAGCATCCCTGAGAGAGACTTGCCCTGTCTCATTTTACATTTTTTTAACCTAGAACTGGCAGAAATCTGGCTTACTGGGTTGTACTGGCTGAGTGAACGAGCTGCAGTGGACAATTGTTGCTAATGGCCATGGCTTTTTGTTAGCTTCCTACTCTTGAGTCTTCTTCTGTCTCTTCCTCTCTGCCCTCTCAGACACTGTGCAAAACCCTGAGAGCAAACATGATCCTCATAAGGGAATCTGGTAAATCTCGGTCTGGAAGAGTAAGCCCTCCTGCTCAGTCTCAGCTGGGAAAATACATCTTCCCCATTGACTCCCACATGCATAGATAGCAACCAAAGAGACCCTGATAATAACTGGGCTTCTCAGTGACTCATGGGAATGACACATGAATTAGCTCAGTGACTCACTCAGGGGGTTTAGTACTAGTGGTGTACTACCCTGCTTGCAGGCAAGACTCATAGAAAATAGAAGCATCTTATCAGTTCCCCGGTTGTGATGGTCCTAAGGATAGCAGAGTATTTATAACAGCCTCCAACCCAGCATAAAAATACTCTTTCCATTGCTGGAATACTGTTTTAAATATAGAAGAAAAAAGTAGCAACCACACACTTCTCCAAAGAAAAGGT